>NC_048276.1:35148099-35383099 GCF_009762535.1 Notolabrus celidotus | reverse complement strand
TTTCTGTCTTTTTCTGTCTATTTGGGAGTGTTGTATGTCAGAAAAGTCCATGTTTAATGCTTTAAGCTTTGAGTAAAAAGCAGAGCCAGAGGAAGAGTACACAGATCTATCGTAAGAGAGTGCAGAGTGCAAAGAGCCTGGAGTTGCTGTCAATCAGAGCAGAATTTATCAGCACATCAAAGCGGGATGGAGACGGGTGAGCTTTCATCTTAACCACATGTTGTCATTCCACATTACAGCTGATAGAGCTAGCTTAGGTAGGTGGGCAAACAAGGTAAGGCAAGATGAAAGTGGGTGCAGACGAGGAGGAGGCAGGATTTATGGATTTGTCCTAGTACTGCTGTAGGCCAACTAAAGGACAGCCAAGGTTGAGGCTTCTGTAAATGCTGACCATGTTGCTAGCATGTGTGGTGCGTCTGAGGCACTTTTTGTATTCCACAGGAGTGGGTTATCAATGTGGAAACTGTGTCCTGTGCTTTGATTTTCCTCTCTTCCATTGCTGCTTTCGGTGTTGCATCATTTTATGCTGTGATTGATTGTTGACGAAAACAATTGACTTTCTAGCTCCCAGGAAAGTTATTTGAAGCATCTCTGAAAACGCGATGCACTTCAGGCAGTATTTTCCTGAAACCTATATGAAGTGATGAAATATTACTTCTTACACCACCAAGAATACAAAAAAAGCTCGACTGCTTAATGCTTTTGGGTTTAGTCTGGTGATTACGCGTGGAAGTGAAACAACCCAAAGTTCAACTCGGTTGAATCACCATCGTTTCTATCAGTCATAACATATCAGGGGTCTAAAGCAGGGGTTCCCAAAGTACGGGTCGGGACCCCCTAGGGGGTCGCAGGACACAAATGGGGAGTTGTGAGATGTCTTCCAGAATGCTTTTTTTTTTGTAACTTATCTGAAAATAGTACATTTTACCCAAATATAGCAAAAAAAATATTCACAAAAATAGTAGCTAAACTTGAAATAAAACCTTGCAAATAGAAAATGTAATGAGTTTTCTGTCTTTCTTTGTTTCCAGATGTCTCCTAAGTTTAGGGTTAGTGAACAGTTAATTATCAAAAGCATCAGTAGCAGCAGGTTAATTCATAACAGCACAGGAAACACAGACACATGCTCATATAGGTAGGGTGATTTTCTGCAGACCAGCTAAATGAAGACACATTAAATCACTTTGAGGGACAGTGAGGGTCACAAGTCATTGGCACCTAAATTTTGGGGTCACAGGCCGAAGAGTTTGGGAACCCCTGATCTAAAGGTTGTGTTGGGAGAATGAACATTTACCTCCTATACCAGCCTTATCCATCTTTACTTAAAGATATAACAATTCATGGCTGTATGCGTACTTGAAGCACATTTCTATAAAGGTAATGATCAATAGACCAGAGGACCCCACATCTGTTTGTTTCTAAAAATGATCTAGGCGGAGGGACATGTCAAAAAAATCAATACATTTCAATTCAATCTGTCAGTATAGAACTGAGGGATATACTGTATAAAGAGAGAGTGGTAAAGTAAAGCCTCTACATAGAGAGTGCAATATTTGGACTAGATGGGTTTTCCAGGGTTTAGAGAGTAAGGGCCTGTGTCCACTATTACGTTTTTTTGCTCAGACGGTGTCTATATTCAAAATCAATGCAGTTCAGTTTCCTTGGTGCAAAAAAGTCCTTGGTGCCAGCTGTCTGTGTTACTTCACTTACAGCGTTCTTAGTAAGCAGAAGTGCTCAAAACTGCAGTTCATCGAGCGTCCGTTTGAGGCTGGCTGCAGAAACACCGGAAACCACATACACACCAATTCAAAGAAGACGATCTTCACAGCAGAAATAAACATGTTTACAGTCTGGTCATGTTAATATTGGTGGTTTGATCCCCACCTCCTTCCATCTATAGGACAGAGTGATCTTCAAAGAGATACTTGTATGAAGTGTGTGTCATTGGTGCATCAGTGTAAAGAACATTAGATCAGCACCTGATTTTCATCTTGTGTGAAATCCTCCAACATCTCTGTATCAATGTGTGTCAGTGGGCTTGAGATCATGCAGGGTGAAGCACTTTCAGAAGACCAGAAATGTTAGTCGAGTCCATTTACCTCAAAGTGTGCGTTAAAGTAGAAATGGTTGCAGTACAGGTCTTGCACAGCATTACCAAGGAAGATGCCATGGTAGTAGTATCTGCTGATGTGTCTGGGTCATGAACCTCAAACACTCAACTGTTGCAAAGAATGCAACACTAAACACAGGTATATGGTTCTGCTTTATATGTCAGCATGGCTCACTAAGATTTGAGAACCATACGTATTTAAAGGCTTTACATGTTCTGTGTTTAAGTAAAGGAAAAGAAAAAGCAGAATGTGTCTGAATAACAACAACAACATGTTTGCGACCTGTATATGTAAATAGCAAATAAATAATAAAATCTGTTTTGTGTTTTTATCTCCACAGCACTGAAAGATGTTCGCTTTCAGCTGGTGAACTTCTCAGACAACGAGCTGCGGGTGTCTCTGTCTAATGTCTCGCTGTCAGACGAGGGTCGATATGTTTGCCAGCTCTACACAGACCCCCCGCAGGAAGCCTACGCTGACATCACTGTGCTAAGTACATCTGCAGAACCCACACACGTACACACACAAAGACTTGATGTTATTCGTAGCAGGGAGGTAGAGACGACTAATCAACATTTAGACCGGGGAAGACATTCGCATTCATATGACGAGCAACATGTTTGACAGCTCCCTGTGAAAGCTGCAGGAAGCTCTGACAGCAGCCACAGTCAAGAGAATCATGTATTTTAGAGCTGCTTATTAAGTCTCGTCATGATGCTGGTGCTAGTAGTTCAGACGCTAATGTGCAGTAGCTGGGTTTTATATAAGGGAGTCTAAAAAGATCATGACTCAAGTTTACATAGAGACTGCAGTGTTAAGGCCACATTATGTAAAGGTAATCGTTTCACTCGTGTAGGGTGAAGTTTTGCATGAGCCTAAAGAGATATTCCTTTATTCTTCTCACAACGGGGAAATTAAAGTGTCACAGCTGCAAAGTAGACGGTGCAAAACAGAAGAGAATACAAGAGCGTATCAAATAGTAATTATTAAAACATTATTAGCAATTAAAAAAGTAAATTAGCATATCTTTAGAAAAGTATGTACAGAACTAAATAAGCAAATTTACAATATATATACAAAACCAGAGATACATTAAGAAATGTGCACAGAAGTAGCATGGGTGAATAAAAAACAATGAATAGAACTCAGAAGCTTGGTAGAAAATGTATTGCACATGTAAGGAGTAGGGTGGCAAAATTCCAGGAATTTTCAAAGTTGGAAACTTTCCATGGGAATTAATGGGAATAAACCAGGGATTTGCTAAATTGAAGGTTGGCTCTTAATAGGGAACTTAAATGTAGTTGGGGAAAATATAGTTTAGCATAATCCTGACTAAAACAACCAGATTTCATGCAAGTACAGTTGAATATCTATGCTATTCCTCAATCACATGCACATAGCACACTGCTTACTGCAGGGCTATTGAGACCACGCCCCCTACATGCACTGTGCATTTCTCCATCACATGAAGCACAGATGATTTATAGAATCATGCAGAGGCTTGAGAAGCTTGAGGGTTGCATGTTTTTTGTTTGCATGTTGAATGGGACTCTGTTGGGATTGCATTTTTGTTAATTTTTGAATGGGTTGGGTCAGGGCCAAGGGGATGAGTAATATTTAACTCAACATTCATGTTTTTGTCCTTCAATGACAATTTACAATTTGTAAAGTTCTACTTACAAATAAATCAGTTTTAATTGTATTATTTTGGATGGATGTCTGCTTCTAACAAAACAAATATTTAAGCCTGGAATTGATACCTTTCCATTAAATTACCCTCAACTCACAGTTAATTCCCATGGAAAGTTTCCAATTTGGAATATTTCCAAAATTCCCCAGCTTAACTTCCCATGGAACTTTACCAGAAATATTCCACCCCTTTGCAACCCTAGTTAGGAGTGAGATGAATAATAATAATTGCACATGAATAAATGGACGGGGGAAATATTGCACTTAAATATGTTGAGATTATTGTTATTGATTATAAAGTCTGACCACTGCAGGAAGAAAAGACCTGTGGTATCTAACTGCGGTAATGTTTTGTTAGTGTGCATGCAAATACACTGTGTATGAGTAATGTGTATGAAGGCTGTGTGACCCTGCACCTGCATGACATGCAGTAACAGAAACAACATCATTATATGAATTCCATTTTTTTATGAAAACAAGAATCCAACAGGTGTACAAGGACACTTAGAAGACAGTTTAAAATAAATAATGTGTCACATTTGTTTTTAAAGTGGATTTAATATCACACTAAACTATAGCCAATCACTTGAATGTAAACACACACACTTCATATTTAAATTCCAAATTCGCTCAACAAAACCTTGTGCTAAAATGTTACGATGAATGAACTCCTCTTGGAGAGCACCATGAGATGATGAAGGCAGATTTGTCCTCACTTCACTCCATGAACTACTCTTAACAGAAGAGCCTGTTAAAGAGCGGCTTAACCTCATACAGTATGAACACGTCTCTCTCACGAACACATACTAATTATTTAAAACCAAGCGAGCTGAAACATTTCATACGTTGTATTTGTGGTCTAAACAGCACTCACCTATAAGGTAACAGGAGATGAAAACTAACATAAGAGTACATTAGGTTTTAATGAGATTATCTGGTTTTTAATGTCCATTTGCTGCTGTAGAGTCTTCACAGAGTGCAGCAAAGAAATTTGAAAGTGATTGGTGTTTTTTGTAACCAAAGCTATGTTATTTTTGATACAATATTTGACCTTCATTAGAAAAAGCAGCTGTAGTAATGTTGAATATATTCAAATTTTCAATCAATCTTATTTGTATAGTCCCAAATCCCAATAAATATTCTCCTCAGACTCTTTCCAAACAGAGCAGGTCTTGACCGTACTCTGTGTTCTATTATTAACAAAGACTCAACATCAAGACCGGATAAGATCCAGTCCCATCTTACAGACAGGACTCAGTCTGATCTCATCTTAATCCACCATGAACAGAGCACTTTGCAGCATTTAGCAAGTTACAGTGGCAAGGACAAACTTCTTTTAACAGGCAGAAACCTCCAGCAGGACCAGACTCATGTTAGACACACATCTGCTGAGACTGAGTTGGGGTAGGAAAGAGGGAGAGAGAAAAAATAAGAGAGAGAGAGGGAGAGATGATAGTGACGAGACGGATAGGAGTAGTGGTAGCTGGAGTCTGGCGCGTCCACAGCAAGGACAAACTTCCTTTAACAGGCAGAAACCTCCAGCAGCACCAAACTAAACACAGCTTTTCTTCTTCCTTTTAAAAAAATTATAAATTGAAATCAATATTTGTGGCGACCACTTCACAAATATTAATGCCATGATACAACATTATTTGAATTTGTCTTTTCAATGTCTTCATTTCTTGGTAACATCATAAATGACATAAAGTATTAAAATATGTCATTTTTTTCATGTATAGGAACCTAACACAGTGTTTGTGGCAGATGTGCTTGACTTCTTTTTACATAATAATAAAATGTGAATTTGTAAATATAGTCAAACTGATCAGATAACTTTCAAAATGATGCTTTTGTCTAGATATACGTATATATATACAAAGCTGTATACTTTGAGACAGTAACTGCAGTGAAAAGGGAACCGTTTTTATCTGGTTATGGAACAGACTCAAATCCACACATCTTTTAATGACCTACAAAAGCAAAGGAGACTATCAGAAACATGACAATGACATCCCTCATTTGTAATTCTTAATGCCTGTGATGCTGTGAAGGGGAAGGTGTCAGACAGGATGACTGACAGCATTTTAAAGAGAAGGCGTCGCTGGCCTTTCGAGCAGCAGACATGCACAATGAGTGATAAATGTCAGTGTTTAGAGGCAGCAGGATCACATTATTTGCACATGTACAGGACAAAATCAGCAAAGAGATAAGAGGCATGAATTTGTCACTGAAATCAATACAAATAGAAAGTTCCTCACAGGAGGTTTAAATTATGTTGACTTGTATTTATTTATTTATTTTTTCCTTGTGTTTTGTATATTTTTTTTATTCACATTTAACATTATACACATGAACACCAAAACAAACAAACAATAAAACAATAAAATACATAGGACAATTAAATTAACAGTAGCACAAAACAACAAACAAACAGAACATTAATAAAGACTTATACAGACATTAACTCACTCCTTACACCGACAACCTACCTCTATAATTTTATATTTTTTCTTCTTTAAATAAATGTTAGCTGTAAAATAAAAAAAATCAAAATAACATAAAATCTTTAATCACAAATTGAATGTTGCACTACTCTAACGAGTACATCCTAGTTCTGCTATATTTATTTATTTTTATTCATCACCACCTCAGTGCCCAATAAATAACAGGTACAGTAAAATGAAATTTCAACTAAAAGTTTTTAGAAAAAAAGAAAAGAAAAAAGAGAGGAAAAAAACGTACAAACTAAGTGTGTGTAACATATAACACCACATGTTTTCAGAAATAAATATTTTCTTTTTCAAAGGTTGATGATTTTTCCAATTTCAAATAATATTGCAGTTTGTCACTTCAGTGTTTAAGTGAGGGAGGACATGTAGCTCTTCAGTGTTAGAAAGTAACTTTCTTAAATACAATAGAACTCCGAAACATTGATTCTTTCCCCCATTTCAAATCATAACTCAAAACACATCTGTTTAAAACTGCCAACTCCTTCTGACGCCAATTCACTTTTTTTGATTTTGATTTTATTTCCTTTAAAGGTGACATATCATGCAAAATTGACTTTTTAATGGTTCTTTACCTGAAATATGTTTCCCTGGCATGTCTACAAACCCCCCTAGAATGAAACAAATCCATTCTGCCCCTGTTTTGATTTCTCCACCTTTCTGTAAATGTGTGTGAAACGAGCCGTTTCAGACTTCCGTGTTTTTGTTACGTAACAACAATATCCGGTCTGTCACGGAGTCAGAGCTCGGAGCTTGTTCAGCCCATAGACTGTATAAAATAATACTGAATCCCTCCTCCGTTTTTCATTACCTGCACAAATGTGTGCTAACAAGGAGCTTAGGAGGGAGGCATGCTAGTTGTAGGCTGTCTTAATAAACACAAAGGTCGGTTTGACTCCCCACGTCTGCAGATTTGAAGATCTAGTGGATGATTTTTATTTGTCATGGATAAGTGCTAGCGCTAATTAGCATAGCCACATAGCTATATGTTCGTAGCTGTAGCTGTAGCTGTAGCTGTAGCTGTAGCTGTAGCTGTAGCTGTAGCTGTAGCTGTAGCTGTAGCTGTAGCTGTAGCTGTGTACCAAGACACACGTCGACATACTGACAAATAAAACAACAAGAAACACTAAATCTGTGACCAATCCTTCAGAAAAGGTCCCACTGCCTTTCTGGCAGAGGTCGGTTTTACTCCTCACGTCTGCAGATTTGAAGATCTAGTGGATGATTTTTATTTATCATGGATAAGTGCTAGCGCTAGTTAGCATAGCCACATAGCTACATGTTCGTAGCTGTGTACCAAGACACACGTCTACATACTGATAAATAAAACAACAAGAAACACTAAATCTGTGACCAATCCTTCAGAAAGGTCCTGCTGCAGGCGCCTCTCCATCAGGATCAGATTCTGGATCAGATTCAGAGGGTTGAAGTAACGCGGTCTCTGTGCAGCCGTGTATATTCAGCCAACATGTAAACATTAGATCAACGTGCTGGAAAGCCGAGGCACATCCACTTCCGGAGGGGGCGTGGTCAGAGGGAAAACAGAGTGTTCTGATGAGGAATGAAGAAGAGGACTTTTCAGGCATGCCAAAATCTGATTTCAAAGTGTTTTTTTGAGCATAAACTTTAAAGACATGTTTTGGGGACCTCTTAGACCAATATATATTGATGAAAAAAGCATGATATGTCCCCTTTAATGTAAATTTGTGTATGTGCGGTGTCCCTGAGTGCAGAGAAAAGTGCCTTTAAATACAATTTATTATTATTATTTTTATTAAAAAAAGAATAACCATGCTTCGTGGATGTCTAACTCTTACATGAGAGACATCTTGAAACATGCAAATATAAATACTGAAATTAATTTCCACTCCCAAAACTTCAGACAACCAACGCTCTATTTCAACCAAACCTTCTGAACTTTACTACAGCTCCAAACTGCATGAATCAATGAATCTGTGAGTCCTCATTTCAGACAATTCCCTGAAGCATTTTTGTCAAACTATTTGATTCTATCTTGTGCACAGTAAATTCTGTACATTATTTTATATTGGATTAAAAGCACTTTTTTGTTGACTGTGATATCTTGTTAAATTCCAACAGCACTTCCATCTCAACTTAATATCCTTCCTCCCTAAATCTTGGTTCCATGAATGTTTCCTAGTTTGCACATAGTTTCAACAGAATATGATTTCTGCAAAATCTTTACTTTAATTTAATTTAAATATTGTTTCCTCTGAATCACTCTGCTCTGTATAAGAATGCAGTGACTGTTATTTTAAGTCCAAGAGTAGCATGTTACTCTCATTTCTGCAGCAGTAATGTGTTATGCAGCATTCAATCAAAATGTTCTATGTTCTCTGTCAGTTCTGTTGTGTTTTCATCCTGTGCTTCCACAGGTGTTAGGGTTCTATACTTCCCCTGTGTTTACAGACTTCTGTTTGTGTGTCCTGTCATAGTTCCTCCAGGTAACCCCATCATCGAAGCGCGGGATGAGGTCCTGAGCGAGGGCAACGAGACAGAGATGACCTGCACTGCCATGAGCAGTAAGCCTGCCGCCACCATCAGATGGATGAAGGGAGATAAAGAGCTTCCAGGTAGTTCTGCTCTGCACACAGACGCACACACACTCTCTCTCTCTCTCACACACACATGCACACACAGAAAACCACAGTCATCCGTCAAGACATTTTTTGCCCTTAACATAATATGACCTATACAAGGCAGAAGACCTGAGTTTGCTTGTTAGTCCACCGTGGATTGGTTATGTGTTCAGAGAATCACTCAGCTCTAATGTTCACATATAGAAAACAGAGTGCCTGAGAATAAATAAAGAATACTAATCATAACATTTAATGAACAATTAACTGAGTTATAAATTGAAATTTTCCTGAGAAGACTGACTGAAAATGTCATTTCAGACCTTTGATGTTTGAGTAGTTTGCTTTGGAATCAAAATAACTCAGTATTCCTAGTTTCTCTTTCAGTGTTTTCTAGTCGTATTGTTTCATCCGATAGAGTCTGTGGGTGTGCAGAGTCTACTTTTAAGAGCAGCTAATTGTAATGTTTTGTGTGTGAGTTTGCATCTTATAAGCGCCTTTTGCAGACATATAAATGACCCAATTTTAGGGCTGGTCTCTTTCTTCCTCTGCCGGCTCTCCGTATTTTGTTCCTGCATCAGTGGCGTTGCCTTTAAATGGGGCTCTGCTACAACTTTGAATACTTTCCATTAAAGCAGTGTGGATGTGCGACGGTGGCCAGCGCCTGTTGGCACTGTGACAACTTTCATGCCTTCATCAAAGGTGGCTGAGCTTTAGAAGTCTGCGCAGAGCTCACGGGTGGACAGGCCTCCTGCCAGGCATCTCCACCTCAGAGCCAGACAGCCAGCTTTTTAAAGACTTGGAAACAAAGGTCCTAATCAGGAGCAGTGTAGAAGGCCCCGAGCTGCTTCACCCCTGCACTGCACCACATCACACCCTTAGTGGTCAGCATGAATCTGACCATGTTCCACAGAGCCAAGGTCAGGGATTCGCTAACTAGCTGTAAGCATCATGAAAATTGACAAGGGAAGTTCAGCAGAATCTTTCTACAGTGCTTTGTTTCTTTTATTTCCAGGGTGAACTTATCTGAACTGGCAAACACTAAAGCTGGAGTCTCCAGCTGTAAAATCGGACTTATCTTTAACTGTTTCAATATTTTTGTCATTTTATCGACTGACTGAACTTCAGTCCAGCTTCTTATGTGAACAGTTAAGACTAGGGATGTAAATTTCAAGTATTTTCCCTGATCGATCTTTGGAAATGTTAACAATCAATTATTGATTAAAGCTGGGGTTGGTAGTCAGATTTAGATCCACTTTTTGTTATACTGGTTAAAATTATCTTTATGTCCTGATGGCAATCAATACATAAAAAGAGGTAAAAAAAAAAGCTGCTATCTACAGCCGGAGTAAAACTGGGAAAACACCAACCAATCCCTGCCATCAGGAGCCAAATGATGAAACCAATCAAATCCCGTCCTGCCGTTCTGCCCGCCTCCTGCAAAGCGTACATTTCATGTTTGTTTGTGTTTTTAACTTTCACTATGAGAATGTTTTTGTGTTTTCTTACCGCTGAGTGAGACATGAGTTGACGTAGTGCAGAACACAAACGATGTGCTGAGGACCGGTTTGGAATCAGTCACCATCATATGGTTGTGAATCAGCGGTGCACGTGCATGTGAGCGGGGGCGTCGTTTTGGAGGAGCTCACAGGGGACGGAGTCCTGAGGAAATGCTACATTCAAATTCATGCTAGTTTTCTGTGACTACCAACCCTAGCTTTAACCTTGAAAAGAAATGTGAACTTTTACATATCAAAAACAATGCCAAATGTGTTTTTTCCCCTGAATCAAATCAAAGGAGCAGGCTCATAATCTCTGCAGACATACGGTCATAAAAGTGAAGGCTCAGACTTCAACAAGAGAACTGAACAGAAACAGATTTCAGTTTCACAGTGTCCAGTTTTCTGTCTCCTCGTTCTTATTGAGAAAAAGTAATCATATGAACGTGGTCAGGTGTCAACTGGGAGCGCAACCGGGTCGTAATCAGTCCGGCGGCGGAGTAAAAAAGTGCTCGTTGAGACCTGTCACCTGTGAGCAACACCTTCAGTCGGCTGATTCACATCAAAACATGCTTTAAACTTCAAACACCTCCCTGACAGCTGAACCAAATATGAGACTGCATGATGTTTGTTCCATGTGATAGAAAAATGGAAAAAAGAAAATGTGTTCAAGTAAGTTCTTAACAATCAATTAATCCGTACTCAATCTATTGTTGACATCCCTAGTTAAGACACTATAGTACCCTGTGTTAGGTCTCTTATTCTTTCTCAGGACCATTGCTGGGATTATTCTCCACACTCTGGAGGGTTTTTTCCCATGCATATGTTAAAAAATGAAAAAAACTATAGTAGAATATTAAAAGCATGATTTAGTCATACATTGCCAAGAAATGCAATCTCTCCAGCAGAAATGTTGCCCAGTTAAGAATCTAATCCCTCATCAGGACATCTCAGGGATGTTGAAGACATTTATTTTTGCAGACTGTAAAACGGTTGCTGGAGTGCGTGTAAACACACTGACGAATGGTGCCGGAGCAGCGCGCTTGGTTGCATAAATGAGCAGTGCAACCAGAGACTGCTGAGGCAGTTAGTCACGATGAAATACTGATCCTCTTCAGAGTAAACATCATCTCCTTAAAATGGGATCTTGCCAATGTCTCTCAGAAGCCTCCACATTCTTCATGTTGCTTGTAGTAATACGTCTTGACTTTCTCGTTGCCTCTTAAGCAGAGCTTTAAACAATGCTCATTTGCTTCTTTTATTCAATGAGAGAAAACTATTTGTTTGAAGCCTCTGCCTCTCACCTGTCCCAACTTCTGTTTCCTTTCACTTAAATTCCTACTTCAACAACAATGGCACCCTTTGAAGTTCTTCAAATGATAGATGCAATTTAAAGCCACAACACAATACTCAGTGGTACTCAAAGGGTTGCAGCTCCTCAATTGGAGAGGGCCGTTTGCTTTTTTACATTTCTCTGCAGGTAAAATGCTGCTGCTTGCTTAAACAGACTGAAAAACTGTGCACACACTTTTAAAGATGCATCTTTTTTTTAATTCTACATTCCTACCACCGTCGCAAGTGCACTTTATTTGGCACAACAGTCGTTATATCAACAATACCACACCACCTTTTGCAATAAAGCTTCCATTTGCATGCCTGCTCTTCATTAACGAGTGTCAAAAGACCCCACAGTTTGTACAGTTAACACTGTTGGGGAAATTAAACCTTGTATTGCTCTGCTGAGGCTGAAAATATGAAGACAATGGAGTGCATGAAAATGAAAGATAGAAAGCAAAAGAATAGCTGAGGGTGCCAGAAACCTGACATTAGGGCAGAATTACTTAAATTGCCTTCGGCTGTGGCTCCTTGCCTGGCAGACTTATTTCTAATTAAACATCCCCAGAATTTAACTTAATTACCTTAAGGGATAATCAGGGTCTCTTAAATATCATTTAAAGGTTGCAATTGTCATGCTTGCCAATGTAAATCATTATCTCACCATTATCTCATTCTCCTCCTTTCCTGTTGTTTAGTGATTTATCAACGTTTGCCCCCCGATCTCCAGCTCCTCAGCTCAGACTGCAGTGTAAGCCATGACAGAAAGGAGTTATAGCTGTGCGATTCAGCAGAGCAGGTCATTCCTTTTTGTTCTTTAAGGATATAAGAAAGGAAGATGAGTGCAGAGAAAAGAAAAAGTCAGATAGGTAGGGCACTTCACTGACTGACAGAGAACAGAACAGCCATTAGCCTCAAGCCTTATGAGACAACCACAGGGTGATTTCAATTACCCTGCTCCACCCCAGCAGGAAGACTCCACAATGGGATAAAAGAATATTTTGGGCAAAGTGAAGGGATTGAAGTGGAAAGACTTATATTTTATTTAACGTGAACATCTTGGCTTTCTGCGTTACAAGAATGTGTTTAAACGCTTCAAGATAAAGACCTAAAGATAAAGTAGAGGAGGAAGAAAAGAGGTCTTGTTGAGTTTGTGTTAAGAACTGCAAAACAAGTTTAACTTCCACTTCAGCTTTTTACCCTCAGCTTCTGTTCAGGGACGCTCATGTTACATAATGTTTTTAGTGATTCATCACAAATACTCACTTCACTCATTGAGGATTTTTGTGTAGTTTGCTTTAAAGTCAAATAAACCAAAGCTGCGTCAAAGTTTTACAGAAAGAGAAGAAGTCTGTGAAAGGAAGAGGACAAAATCATCTGGAATTCATGTGATTGAAAACTATTTTTAAATATCATACAACCTGCAGATAAAACTGCTAGTCGACTATATTTATAGTATCACTGAGCGACACCGTCACATCGACGCACAAGTATGTGGTGCTCATGTCTGCGTCAGCCCCTGCTGCCTGGGGCAACACAGAAGTATAAATCAGCCTTTAGAAGACATGAATAGGGATGCAACGATATCAAAATCTCACGGTACGGTATCGTCACGGTATTAAGGCCACGGTACGGTATTATTGCGGTATGTCAAAAAAATAAGATGACTTTGGAAAAAATGTCATAGTGTGGAAAATTTAGTGCCAGGAATGATCAGGATAAACACACTCTGTTACGGCTTGAGCAAAGGACCAGGACCCAAATGCAGAGTACAGAGAAAAAAATATTTATGAAGCAAAAAACCAAGGTTCAACTAAAGCGCCTTGCGGGTAAAAACAACTGAGAAAAAGTACAAAACTAGGAGTAACACAAAATCACCCAAAAAGGGGGAAAAGGTTCTATTAAAAAAAACTCACAAACAAAAAACTAGGAATCAATCCTCTGGAAAATACTCGAGATAAGTTCACAGAAAACTTGGCTTGAATCTCCTCAGGAGCAAGGCTACAACGGGACATGGAGCATGCGGCTAGAGGAAATAATCTGGCACTGGAGGAGTGTTTGGTGGCAGCTTAAGAAGCTAGTGCTGATGAGAAAATCAGGGACAGGTGTGCCTGATGAGCCTCACTCCTGAGGAGACCGGCCCCGCCCCTACCCATGCAACCTGCAGGCAGAGAGAGAGAGGGTTAGGGCAAATAACAAAAAAATCAGGACCATAACACACTTACTGTAATTGAACACAAACATAATGCTCAAATGTTCTAATCACATTTATTACTACCAACTAGGGCTGTCAAAATTGCTCCAAAATGACGTTTGAATATTCGCTCTAAAAAAACCAGAGGTTCGAACCATTCGAATATCTATATCTGTGCATTATGTCAATAACAGGTGGACAAACTAATACAAGGAGACATAACTACTTGTCTATATATTTTTATTCCAGATTTAACATTCCTAAAACATACCTACACATTACAAAACAAGTAAATGACCTAACGGTCTATACCGTAACACTTTTAAGACCGGAGACCTCTCGCTCGCCCCCCTCCCCTCTCTGTGCGTAATGCACTGAGTGAGTGCTGAACAGTCTATGGTGCTGAACAAGACTTGTGCGAGCAATTAAAGGTCCCGACTCTTGTCCCTAATATAGGCAGGCTTCATTCAGTGATTGAAGCAATTATTATTAACATGAATTAAAGTTAAAGTTAAAAACGAAAAGTAGTCCACTTACATTCTTGGCGCTTGTATAAAAAAAGAGGAAAAACTGCATTTTATCCCAGTGTCACTGATTGTTGGGCTCTTTTAGTCCACTGTCAATGTAGGGTCTTAGGCCTGACAGGTTATTTGCCAAAAACACAAGACAGTCCACATGTGAAGAAGACAGTCCACATGTGAAGAGGCCAGTGCTGATCAGACAGTCCACATGTGAAGAGGCCAGTGCTGATCAGACAGTCCACATGTGAAGAGGCCAGTGCCGATCAGACAGTCCACATGTGAAGAGGTTAGTGCCGATCAGACAGTCCACATGTGAAGAGGCCAGTGCCGATCAGACAGTCCACATGTGAAGAGGCCAGTGCCGATCAGACAGTCCACATGTGAAGAGGCTAGTGCCGATCAGACAGTCCACATGTGAAGAGGCCAGTGCTGATCAGACAGTCCACATGTGAAGAGGCCAGTGCCGATCAGACAGTCCACATGTGAAGAGGTTAGTGCCGATCAGACAGTCCACATGTGAAGAGGCCAGTGCCGAACAGACAGTCCACATGTGAAGAGGTTAGTGCAGATCAGACAGTCCACATGTGAAGAGGTTAGTGCCGATCAGACAGTCCACATGTGAAGAGGCCAGTGCCGATCAGACAGTCCACATGTGAAGAGGTTAGTGCCGATCAGACAGTCCACATGTGAAGAGGCCAGTGCCGATCAGACAGTCCACATGTGAAGAGGTTAGTGCCGATCAGACAGTCCACATGTGAAGAGGCAAGTGCCGATCAGACAGTCCACATGTGAAGAGGCTAGTGCCGATCAGACAGTCCACATGTGAAGAGGCCAGTGCCGATCAGACAGTCCACATGTGAAGAGGCCAGTGCCGATCAGACAGTCCACATGTGAAGAGGTTAGTGCCGATCAGACAGTCCACATGTGAAGAGGTTAGTGCCGATCAGACAGTCCACATGTGAAGAGGCCAGTGCCGAACAGACAGTCCACATGTGAAGAGGTTAGTGCAGATCAGACAGTCCACATGTGAAGAGGTTAGTGCCGATCAGACAGTCCACATGTGAAGAGGCCAGTGCCG
Organism: Notolabrus celidotus; assembly: GCF_009762535.1. Classification (NCBI taxonomy): domain Eukaryota; kingdom Metazoa; phylum Chordata; class Actinopteri; order Labriformes; family Labridae; genus Notolabrus; species Notolabrus celidotus. The sequence goes on along the minus strand of NC_048276.1, from coordinate 35,367,568 downwards.
ATCAGACAGTCCACATGTGAAGAGGTTAGTGCCGATCAGACAGTCCACATGTGAAGAGGCCAGTGCCGATCAGACAGTCCACATGTGAAGAGGTTAGTGCCGATCAGACAGTCCACATGTGAAGAGGCCAGTGCCGATCAGACAGTCCACATGTGAAGAGGCCAGTGCCGATCAGACAGTCCACATGTGAAGAGGTTAGTGCCGATCAGACAGTCCACATGTGAAGAGGCCAGTGTTGATCTCTTTTTATTCGCTGTGTTCCCAGCGGAGGAAAAAGACGTGTTCTGAGCGCACTGAGGATCCGGGGACGGAAGGATTTCTCTCTGCAGTCTGCTTCATGCTGTTCATGTGTGACTCCTGTGACCTGTCCCTGACCCGTCATGCAGTGCGCACACTCTCAAAGCAGCCGCCGATGTGTTTTTTTTCCACAGTCGAATATTAATTTTCGTAATCGAATCTCCGTTTTTTTTTTATATTCGAATTTAGAATATTCGTTGACAGCCCTACTTTTCAAGTGCAATGAGCAGTGCAGGCACATCCAGTGTTTCAAGTAACAAGCAAATTAAAAAAAACTACTTTTAAATCCCTCATTGTCCACCACTGAAAACGGCTGCAGGGGGATGATTCATCAAGTGCCTTCTCATATTACTTGTATTCCCCGACTCGTAGACGATCGCGGTCTGGCAGCCGTCATGTTTTCTGCTCGATCGTTTTTGTTAACTGCAAAACCAAAATGCGTCCATACTTCAGTTTAAACTTTGCAGGAGGTTCCACTAGTTTAAGTTTTCCGCTCTGCTCCCCCTCTGTGCTTTCCGCCATCTCTTCTTGCACTGCGCAGGGGATCATGGGAGATGATGTTTGCTTCTCAGACCGGCCCACTCAATGGCGCCAGAAAAAAACTACACTAGCGGGAGTACTCTGAGTCTCCGTTTAATGCCGTCACACGCCACGGTATTATTGTGAGAATTTTGATACCGAAATACCACGATATTTACAATACCGTTACATCCCTAGACATGAATGAAACTGTAACTTAGTAAACCTCCCTAAAACAGCAGTGAGATCTTAAGACAAAGTCCACGAGAAGTAGCTGTGTGAAAGAGTTTTACTATAACTCCAAGTTTCTTTAAATGACCACTGTCAAAGCACACACGCAATGAGCCTCACAAAGAAAAGCAGTCTAGGTACAGTAGCCTGGATGTGTCAGACCAGGTAGACATTTTGATTAAATTGCTTTGTAGAGTATTGACTCCGGGCATATCCTGCATGATGTCTCCGGAGTACCCACTTCAATAGAAAACTATCAGCCCGTGTTATGACACACATAGTGTGTTCCTCAAGAGCTCCAGTCTCTGTACATGAAAAGATGGAAGAGGAGACGCTGCACATTTGGAGAACTGTCAGATGTCGTACTGAAGAGACGAGCCCATCTCCTCTGCATTCCTCCAGGAATGGGCCTCAGTCAGATCCACTTCTATATGGTGCACAGCAGGAGTCATTACTTTTATCTTGATCTAGCACATATGGTAAGGTGTGTTCGCAGCTGCTCCGTGGTCATGTGTAGAGACTGAGTCCAGGCAGGGAGGAAACCAGACGTTTCAGGACTGAGGATCAAATTGAACTCACAATCTTTGCATCTAATTTCCATCAGATATTAAAAACAGGTATCTGTCTGGTGTTCTGGACACGCAGTTGGAAGTCTCTGTCAGCCTGTTTCACAAAGTTTGACTCTCAAGAAACTTGTATGAGTATCTTTGAGACCATGTAGAAGTCATATTCTTCCCACAAATATAGTCCACATATCATTCCCAACAAATAAATGTTTATAGTAATCAAAGATTATTTTCTTACCTCTCCTCGGCTTCCTGCCTTTGAACAGGTTTCAAACCCATAGAGACCAGTGTAGACTTAAATATTTCCTCTTTACAATGCCTTCAATCGCTTTAAAGCGAGGGAGGCGGTGAATGAAGACATCTCTCTTCGCCACTGTTTTATGCATCTCAAAAGACTTTTTGATTCATACAGACCCCCCTCAGGTTCCTGTTTCAGGTGCTTTCATGAATCTGAAGCCTCTAGTGGTATTTATTCATGAAAACCTGTTCCTTTACACCAGCCACATCACACAGGTTTGCTTTCCCAGCATCCAAAGAGACAGCTGTCACCACTGTTGCTGAGCTGCAGAACAGGAGCAGGGAGAATGTGCACTTAGCGCATATTTTAAAGCCTAAATATGAACTGATGTATGCAACTCCTCACATTAAGACAGACTTTCTCCTGCGCCAGCATTTCTCTTGGCAGACTCTCTAACTTTTTTGGCTTCCAGTATTTGTTTTATTGATGGAACACAAACACAGTTGCGCAACACACAGTTGGGAAGTAGGACAAAGAGATACCAATAATCAATCTCTCTTTGCCACTCGGCCGTGCAGCGCCGTCTGCAGCTATCCTTCTTGTTTTGTTTGACTCTGATGAGGTATCCTCTTCATTGCTTTTGAGAACATATTGCCCGTGTGATATTACAGAGCAGGGTTACTTTGCAGGCTTCAGATCTGGCAGTGCTGCGCAAAAGGTGTCCATGCAATAAATCTGGCTTTATAAAACCTAATGAGTGATTCACAGTCGCACAGTAGCCTCTGACAGCAGGCAATTGTTAGCTGACTCACCTTCTCAGACCATTTTCAAGGACACCCTCCTCACTTCACTCTACATATTTTGCAAGGTTGGTGGAAAATAGACATTCTGCTTGCAGCCAGTGGTTGTCTTTGTCGGGCTTTAACAGTTTCAATATATCTTTTTCATGGCAGCCTTGAACACAAAGGTGTCAGCCTTGTTATTTTTCAATGTAGAACATAGTGGACTAACTCTCAGCAGAACAAGTTGTGAAAGTACTCCATCAGAGACATGCTCATGAGTTGAACCGAGTGTCAATACAAGTCAGGTTTAAATCAACTCAATGTGATGTTTTCCAAAGATTTTCACAATAAAAGCATGCTGAATTCAAACGTATTTGTGTAAGACGAGCTGTAACATCTAGTGTTTATGTCCTGTAGGATGGGGGCAGAAGAATCACTGAAAACTGAGTGAGCCCTCAGGGGCCAAACAACTTGCAAGCTATGGAGATTCAACAAATAATGAGGACAAGTAGTGCTGAGTTTGTTCTCAAACAAATACCAAACTTTTACCTCGTACTTCTCGAGGCTTGGGTCGAACTTTGTGAAAGTTAGCAATGCCGGCTCAGAACACAAAGATCCTGCATGGGTTGAAATCTGTGGGCTGAATGGAGACTTGTATTCAGCTTGTGTTTCTTCAAAAATGTGAAAACCTGCCTGTTTTATTTTCTTCTCAAGGTCATAATACACACAGATTAAGTTCATTCAAGGCCTTGAATTGTCTACATGAAAGTGCGTACTGCCCAATGATTCAATAACAACATGTACGAAGCACATCCCATTTGTTGCCTTGGAAATGTATGGAAAATTTTCGCAGAACCACTGACAGCTGTAAAATGTGATCATGTCTTCACAGTGGAGCTGGTCAGTGGATGAGATATGTGAAGCAGTAAGTGAACATTTGGTCCTTGAATTTGATGTGTTGGAAACAGGGGAAATGAGCAAGCGTAGGGATGTGAGGGAACTTGAGATGGGCGCTCTTGTGATTGCTAGACGATTTGGTCAGAGGGTTGATACCTGTCTGCTGTTATCAGTTTTCGTACCAAAAGTGGACCACAGAGAGGAAACCGGTAAACAGGCAACAGGAACATGGTGCTCCAAGGCTTGCTGATGCACATGTAGGGTGATATGTGGTCTGATCCAACAGAAGAGCTGATGGGGATTGGAATTCTGAAAAAAGTTAACCCTTGTTCAGATAGAAAGGTGTCAGAACACAGTGTATCATAGCTTGTTTGGTATGAGGTTGTGTAGATGAGGTAGGGGGCCCCTGTCCACCACTGAAAGCACCTACCATGGGCACAAGAGCACCAGACCTGCACACGGTTACACCAGCTGTGCGTAAGTTTGAATGTAGCCTAGTTTGAGTGTAATTTCTGATTAAGGGTGGAGTTTACACTCTACCAGTGTTTCAGGCGTTGCACCAGCTGAGATGGTTCCAACGTTAGCATAAGTTACATCTTAAATTGTACACCTCACTCTGAGTCGATGTAAAGTGTTCTGTAAAAGTGTAAAGCCAACTGTTTTCAAAGATGGGATCATTTGAAGGATGAGGAGAAGCAGAGAATTTTACCAGCTGTGATGTGTCGGCACAACACTGATCTTAACTCGCACTCTTGTTTCCCACGAGCAAAGATAATTATCGTACATGAGCACAACTTCAGAGTATCGTTAAATTAATGTACCGTATGTTGTAGTTCACGATTTCCCCACTAGATGTCACTGTTGTTATTTTACACTACATATTAATTATCAACATGTCAACATGCTTTGTCATATTTTACTTTTATGTTGCTGTTTGTCGCTTAATGGTAGTTACGACTAGCCATTAGCTTGTTAGCTATTGGGAGTTAGCACTTCATTACAGCCCATTGAGAAAAAATAACTGTTCACTGATTGGCCGATTCGAGTGAAATTATTTAGATTAGATTGGACGTTACGGTCTGCTAGTTGAGATGAACCCATAGACTGTATAAATGATGGACGTAGTATCCGTGACGTCACCAATCTCTCCCTGAAGCGCTGATTTGAAGCCAATCGTCGGCAGCAGCCATATTGGAAATGCTGAACTCAACATAACTTAGTGTGAGGTAAGGAGGCGGGGTTTGAGCCTCCACGCTCACAGTCACAGTGTTCCTGCCGGTCAATCAAGGCATTCATGTCCTTATTTGGGCAAAACTCGGAATCTTAATATCTTCAGAACTGTCCCCCCTGTACAGTGTGTGCCGATAGAGAAATTAGCTACGTAAACCGAAGCTGTTTTTTGAACCAGGCTGTAACCATGTTTATTTCTGCTGTAAAGATCATCTCTTTTGTGGATCTGGTGTTTCTGCAGCCAGCCTCAAGTGGACGCTTCAGGAATTGCAGTTTATAGCACTTCCGCATGGGCTTCATATTTTGAGACCGGAGGTTGCCGCTTGGATGAACCTCAAGTCTCTGTAGTGAAACCAAACAATGACCCAACTTAAGTTACAAACTAACTGGTTTCAATATATGGTTTAGTGAGGACTGTACACCCTTACTTAGGTCTCAACTCATGCAGAGCTGGTGCAACAGGGTACTGGACCACAGAGCAATGGAAGATGGTGGCCTGGAGGAACACAATTGTGTTGACCTGGTCTTCAAATGTCACGCTCTCTCAGCACCTGTGAGATGTGCTGGACAACCAGGTCTGATCAAGGAAGGCTGCAGGACCCGAAGAACCTGCAGCTAACGTCTCGATGCCAGACACCACAGAACACCTTCACAGGTCTTGTACAGTCCATGCCTTATCAGGTCAGGTCTGTTTAGGTCCTGATCTGATGAGAGATGGAAGATGAGTACAAATCATTAGGCAGGTGGTTAAAGTGTTATGGCTGATTGGTGTTTGAACTGTGGAGAGATTCATGGAGAATATTTTCCTTTGAGCTAAAGTGAGGAGTTTCTAAATGACAGTGAAACATAGAAATAAACATTGATGCCTCTTTATGACCTACAAGAGCAAGTTAGATCAACAGCAGCATGACTGACAGTTTCTATAGTGTCATTTTTAATGCCCGAAAGCGTCACAAGGAGGTAAATATCAGACTCACGAGGCACCAATATGAACATGAGCAGAAAGTTTTCACATTTTATTGCTTTTATGAAATCCAGTGGTTTTTCATTCAAGGCTAATCAGCTTTCAGATCATACAAACGCTTGCTTAGGAATTTTGCTCTTGACCTAAGAAAGTACAAACTCGGTCCTGCCAGGGCTCAGAGAGTACTGATGTTCTCTGCAAGGCTGATTCATATTTTAACTGAAATCCAAAATGCACCTGTGAAGCACTTTTTAAGCCTGTCTGTGTTTGATGTTTCCCATAGGCAAGCCCAGAGTTGAGCTGACCTACGACAAGATGTACACAGTAACCAGCCGGCTGACATTCACCGTCAGTAAAGAGGATGATGGAGTACCTGTGGTTTGCATCGTAGACCACCCTGCAGTCAAGGACTTCCAAGCACAGAGATACCTGGAGGTGCAGTGTAAGTACTTCTGCTCAGTGATAAATTAAGAATCAGCAGGCTGCACATTTTTCTGTACTTTTTTTTCAAGTGTCTCATCAGTTGAACTCAGAAAATTGGACTGCAGTAGAGAAGCCAGTTCCATCCCTGCTAATTAAATGGTATAAATTTGCTACTTTTTGCCAACTAAAACTTTGCTGTGCGACATGTATGGCAGTGTCATTGAGGGAGAATTGTTTCCAAGCACAGGTTATAATGAATAAAAGGGGGAAATTGGACTGCAAGTAGAGTGCGCTTTTCCATCTCCACTAATTAAATGACATAAATTTTCAACATTTTCTCCCCTTTGAAACATCGGTGCATGGCATTGTCATCGGGGAAATTATCTCACAGCAGGAGGGATGCAAAGTGTAAATAAATAAAAATGCCCATTCTCATTATAACATATTTAAAGCAAGGTATAAGGTTACCTTTGCAGTTCTATGGGAGAAGACTATCATGTTTTTCTTTTTTTATCACAGTTAAGTATCGAAAACTGAGTGGGCTGTTGTTTCAGTGGACTTTGTTTTACAAGATATCTCTTTGTTTTTATTTCCCTCATACTCACAATGTTGCCTGACTTTAACTCGGGGTCATAAAAAATGTTAAAGCAGTGTAATGCAGTTTGATTTTCAAAGGTTAAACGCTCAATATGTCCTCACAAGCAACCATTAAATGTGGAAGTTCAGTGCAGACATGCTCTGATACTGTCTGTCTTTGCACTGGTCTGCTTTCTCTGCAGTGAAGTTTTTTAGAATAACAGCGGAGGATATATTAGTGCTGACCTGGTGGACTGAACTCTGTGCAGGGTCAAGACTAAAATCCTTTAAGTGCAAACAAAGGCAGGAGTTTTGATCTTTGTGAAAGTGTGTGCTTCTGTGCTTTCCCAGAGTAGACTCCAAGCACATGCACCCAAAATAAGTGTTTATACACACTACCAGACAAATGTTTGGAAAACCCTTCTCATTCAAGGGTTTGTATTTATTTTAATTATTGTAAACACTGTAGATTAATACCCAATGTATCAAAACTATGAAAGAACATATATGGAATTATTGAATGAACAAAAAAGTGTTAAACAGAATATGTTTTATATTTTAGATTCTGTAAAGTAGCCCCCTTTTTCCTTCATGACAGCTTTGCACACTCTTGGTATTCTCTCAGTCTGCTTCATGAAGTGGTCTCCTGGAATGGTTTCTAATTAACATGAGCCTTGTCAAGAGTTCATTTGTAGAATGACTTGCCTTCTTAATGTGTTTGAGACCATCAGTTGTGTTGTTCAGAGGTAGGGTTAGTACACAATGTTCACTCAGCTAGGACAACTTATAGCAGCCAGACTGTCTTTAGTCATTATGAATGCACCTGTGAACCATCATCAGCAATAATATTGCAATCATGGTAATCAAATGTCAAAGGTATTCTGTAATTTGTTTACAGGACTCAAAGTGAAACAGGGTACAAGCTAATGCTGCTTATGAAGGGAATATAAACAGAGACAAAATAAAAGTCAAATGTTACACACTAACAGCAGACGAAACATCCATCAGCACATTAAAGGTGACATATCATGCAAAATTGACTTTTTAATGGTTCTCTACCAGAAGTATGTTTCCCTGGCATGTCTACAAACCCCCCGAGAATGAAAAAAATCCATTCTGCCCCTGTTCTGATTTCTACACCTTTCTGTAAATGTGTGTGAAACGAGCCGTTTCAGACTTCTGTGTTTTTGTTACGTAACAACAATATCCGGTCTGTCACGGAGTCAGAGCTCGGAGCATGTTCAGCCCATAGACTGTGTAAAATAATACTGAATCCCTCCTCCGTTTTTCATTCCCTGCACAAATGTGTGCTAACAAGGAGCTTAGGAGGGAGGCATGCAAGTTGTAGGCTGTCTTAATAAACACAAAGGTCGGTTTTACTCCCCGAGTCTGCAGATTTGAAGATCTAGTGGATGATTTTTATTTATTTATCATGGATAAGTGCTAGCGCTAGTTAGCATAGCTACATAGCTACATGTCGTAGCTGTAGCTGTAGCTGTGTACCAAGACACACGTCGACATACTGACAAATAAAACAACAAGAAACACTAAATCTGTGACCAATCCTTCATAAAAGGTCCTGCTGCCTTTCTGGTAGAGGTCGGTTTTACTCCCCACGTCTGCAGATTTGAAGATCTAGTGGATGATTTTTATTTATCATGAATAAGTGCTAGCGCTAATTAGCATAGCCACATAGCTACATGTTCGTAGCTGTGTACCAAGACACACGTCGACATACTGATAAATAAAACAACAAGAAACACTAAATCTGTGACCAATCCTTCAGGCGCCTCTCCATCAGGATCAGATTCAGAGGGTTGAGGTAACGTGATCTCTGAGCAGCCGTGTATATTCAGCCAACATGTAAACATCAGATCAACGTGCTGGAGAGCCGAGGCCACATCCACTTCCTGAGGGGGCGTGGTCAGAGAGAAAACAGACTGTTCTGAGGAGGACTGAAGAAGAGGGTTTTTCAGGCATGCCAAAATCTGATTTCAAAGTGTTTTTTTGAGCATAAACTTTAAAGAAATGTTTTGGGGACCTCTTAGACCAATATATATTGATGAAATAAGCGTGATATGTCACCTTTAAAGGTGGTGTTTGTGAGTGTGCTGAGGGACGAATGTAGATATGTTTATAAAGCAAAAATCACCCCAGAGCTCAGATCTTCATGAACAATGAGTGTGAAATGTTATAGACATATATTACCCAGCTTTCTAACCAATCACCCGGCTGTACTGCATTCTGATTGGTTGAGCACCCCTAACACCTGTCATTATTTCTAACGAGAGGGACACAGCATATCAAATAAATCTGCAGAAAGGAGTCCAGCACATTTCTAAAGTTTATCATTTCACCTCTTGCTGTTGACACTGTGGCAAAAACGTTTGAGAAAGAATTAAGAAGTAGACAACATGAAGGATGTTTTCATGACTCTCAATTTAGTCGGAGAGCTCAAAATGTTAGATTCCTGGTTAATGTCTGACCAGTCAACATCAGAGGAAAGAAGATGAGAGGAAGAAAACCTCCAGTCTAAAAATATAAGTCCAATGCGGAAGTCTTAAAAACTGCAGTGCATTGAGGATCAGCTTGAGGCTGGCTCCAGAAATACCTGAAACCACATACACACCAATTCATAAAAGACGATCTTTACAGCAGAAATAAACATGTTTACAGCCTGGTTCAAAAGATGAGTGTAGTCTGGATAGCTCATTTCTCGATCAGCACACACTGTATGGGTGAATTTTATCTAATGTGACAATTTCATAGATATTAAGATTACAAGTCTTCCAATGAGAGGCACAGCTGACTTGATTGACAGGCGGTAACACTGTAGCTGTTGGCGAGGAGGCTCAAACCCCGCCTCTTTACCTCACACTCACTCGACACTAGTTATGTGGAGTTGAACATTTCCAATATGGCTGCCGCCAACGATTGGCTTCAAAACAGCGCTTCAGAAGCAGATGGGTGACATCACAGATACTACGTCCATTATTTATACAGTCTATGGTTAATACTTAGTGGCTATTTTTGGGCTGCATAAATCAGTTTTTAATCAGCAAAATCACCTAAATAAAAATCACCATCTGCTCACTATACATTATCCCAACATGTACACACATTCTCACCATACATGACAGTTAAAAAATATATACAAAGCCTTTTTTTGTTTGCTTGTTTTTGTTCTGCACGTGTCCTTAATGCCTGAGCCAGCATTGTCCAAATATGACCAGACTAAGTTAAATTCTTTGAAAACAAGAAGAAAAAAATGCATTACTCTGCATTTATAGAATTGAGATTCAAGTATGTTCTGAAAAATGCTCTCTGTTGCTTCAAAAAGCAAACAAATAAGACATCAATTGTAAAAGGTTTTAGGTTGTTTCTATAGAAAGTGTAAAATAACGTTCCCTGAAATAGCATTGGAAACAAAATGAGAGTTTTTCAAATGCCAGGCTTTTGTAATGTTGAGTTTCAAACCCTTTTATTAATGCAAAATGAAAGCGTATAGATATTTCATGCAGTGTAGGAGCATCCTGTTTAAAAGAATAACTCCTCTGAAGCTATTTGACCTTTCTGGGGGAGAGCGAGGAGAGGAGATCAGCTCATCTACAGAGGCAGCATGGCATTTTGTTGGCCCCTGATAACAGGGAGCTCACATGGACCACCCGGCTTTCAGTGTCACTGTGCTTCATGCAGAGGCCAGCACTGTCATGCTCTGTGCATACTGTAATGGGCAACAAACAGGCATGGCAAGTCCTGCACTCCAGCATCTCCAGATCTCTCAGCCATAGAGATAAATGTTACGTGTGGAGCATGTTGACTGAGGGGGTCACTATTTGTCTGGAACATCACTAGACACTAATAAGGAGTGATTTCTGCTTTATTTTTTACAATGTTCCAATTCAAAATATAGACTATATAACGGGCTGTAAACAAGTAATCAAGTATTGATTCATTGATTGTCAAGAACTTACTTGAAACACGCAATTTTGTTATCAATTTTCTATCACGTGGAACAAACATCATGTGGCCTCATATTACATTCAGCTATCAGGGAAGTGTTTGAAGTTTTTTTTATTTATTTTTTTTATTTAATATATGCAACAGACACAAAAGTGCTAGACATCAAACAGAACACAACAGAAAAACAAACCATAGAACTTGAGAGCAACAACCAAACAAAGCCATCAAGTATAGAACAAAGTACAAAAAAAACAAAACAAACAAAGAGACTAGAAGAAAAACAAAACAAAACAAACAAAGAGACTAGAAGAAAAACAAAACAAAACAAACAAAGAGACTAGAAGAAAAACAAAACAAAACAAACAAAGAGACTAGAAGAAAAACAAAACAAACAAAAAACAAACAAACAAAAAACAAACAAACAAACAAAAAAACGGTTAGAAAAGAAGAGTTGGACTATAGGTGACGATCACAAAACAAAACACACACAGAGAAAAAAAAAACAAAAAAAAACAAAAAAACAAAAAAAACAAAACACAAAACAGAACAAACAAGACAAGAGAGTAGACTGTTATGGAGGGGATTGTCAAGAAAGAGAAAAGAGAAAAAACACAATAGAAAGAGAAGATAAAGACTAGAAGAGAAAAAATGCTTGCTTTTGAGAAGGACAAGAGAGGTTTTAGAAGGGGGATTCTGAATGTGTATGTGCAGTTATATGGGTGTTGATGTTTATGTGCATGTTGTAGTTTGATGGGTATTTACAGGGTATTTATAAGTGGACTCTAGAAAGCTTGTAGTGTGCCACTGCGGATGATGAGAGGGCATGGTGGAGGGAGGAGCTGTAGGTACCAGCAGACAGGTGTTTGAAGTTTAAAGCATGTTTTGATGTGAATCAGCTGTTAAAGGTGTTGCGCATAGAGCGGATAGTGGAAAGTGGATCAATACCCAACTGCTGCCAACAACGACATGGACACAAAGGTTGACAACTTTAAACAGGACGTTTCCCCACCTTTTGATACAAAGCCAACAGACTGTTGGGATTAAGTGGAGGTCTGCAGCTAGACCCCTCTCGCTTTGATTACCATGGTTAACCTGATTCCTCAATAGTGTTACATTGAAAAAACAGGGTATAAAATGCACGCAAGGTTTAAAGATTCACAGCAATATGATTCACTTCATATTATATGCAACACATGAAGGTAAAATATGTTCATTTAAGTGTGTTTCATGATAAATATTTGACGGTTATTTAGTTAGTTATTTTTGATATGATGGTGATTAAAGTGGTTCCAACAGTCCAAAGCTAATTGTCTTAGGCTACGATATCTAAGAGTTCAAGACGATGTTTTACGTTAGGCAGGCATATTTATCATGTGACTTCTGTCTGACGATAGAGGAGGAGGAGCTGGAGGTGGAGTAGCCTATCAGACGGCTGAGACCGCATAGGAGGATTAGATTTACGTCACTTCCGTCCTACGATGGAGAGGAGCTTCTGGTTCACGTTGGAGGAGCTGTTAAGCCGGCTGAGAGTTGAGGTCTGCAGCTGGACCCCTCTCGAGCCGTCTTGGCTTTTCTGCTGCTGCTGATTATAACACTGTTGTGCTCCCGGCTGACACCTGACACATGCTAATTATTGTTAATAAGAATGAATAGGCAGAAAACTGGACACTGTGAGTCTGAAGTACTTTTCTGTTCAGTTCTCTTGTTGAAGCAAAACCACAATTAGTAGTCTGAGCCTTCACTTTAAAGACTTTATTGATTAATCAGTAATTCATTGTTAACATTTCCAAAGATCGATCCTGGAGAATACTTAAAATTAACATCCTTAGTATATATTCACTCAGGGTTAATCCAAACCCAATCAACAGTAACTCAAGTAGCATCATAAGCATGGTAGTTTGCTCTTTCTTCAGTACTCATGCTGCAGACCATCCAGGACATTGATATAATTAAAGTGTACAGAGCCAGAGATCATCACGGCATGTTCTGGAGAGTTTGCTCCATTTCCCCTGTAATTAGCATCAAGATACGTCGTGTTCCATGAATGTCTTTAGAAATCTGGTTGCATGTTAGTCCTTTCCTTGTGAGTGAAAAACAAAAGAACCCCTAAAATAAATTGTACTTTTGAGATGACTGTACAGAGACACACAAGTTCAGTGTAGTTATTACTGAGATAGACGAAGTGATTTACATTTCAATCGGCCTCTGTGTGGGCAATTTGTGAGTGGAATGGAGTGCATTGTGCAGCAGGAAAGAGCAAAGAAAGGCCATTGTCAGGGGACAGCATAATTAAATAAGCCTGTAATGTTTGTGTGCATAAGCAAAGCAAGCTGCTGTGCTCGGTTGCCACATTGTTTTTTCCCTTAAGGTCAGCTGGCTGCTGAGAGATGTATAGTGCCGACTGGAGTGCTTATGAGGTGAGGCACACAATGAAGCAAATAATTCAGTTAGCATAATGATAACGGCCCTCTTGCATACGCTAGACAATATTTCATTTCCACTGAAGAGGCAGTATCCGGGTCTGGCTCTGCTGTGTGTGTGTTTTTCCATCAAGCAGAGACAACAAAGCTCCTCCATAACTACTTGAGGCTATCAAAACAACCTACAGATGCCTGGCGTCCTTCATGTTTATTGCTCCGAGATGACAAGGTCAGATGACGTTGAGAGCAAAGAAGAAGTTGCTGGGTGCCATGTAACGCCTGGAGTGGAAACAAAACCAAAGAGTTGCTGTCGAAACCCGTGCATGCCCACTGAGCACAAGACTTGGCTTTTTGCCCATCTGCTGTCCATCACCGAGACTGAGAGCCGGCCACTGACAGGGTGCGATTTAGACAGATGGATGGCCAGACACGTGTTGTTTGTTGCCGAGAAGGTCGGACAGCAGTGTGAAACTCCACCACCGGCTTTGAAACCATAACTCAGACTTGAGCCCTTTGTCTGCAGGCTGATTAAAAATGCAGGCACCAAACTGTGCATTAAGGCCATAAAATAGAATAATTTACATCACAAATGGAAAACTATAATTACACCATTGTGACTCAGCATTCTGCCTCGTGTCAGACTCTAGAAGTATTTATCTCCAGCATGAAATGTGGGAAAACTTTGGGAGTAAACAGGCAAGAACATTGTGTGCCAAGAGCATTCATGTGATATAATGTGCATACAACTTATAGGGCTTCACAATGCATGCAATACACACATTTTTACACTTATGCTAGAAGCTCATCTTATCTTATCTTTAGTCATACATCAGTGGCGCAACTTGGAACATTAGGGTTTAGTATCTTCTGCACACTCCCATCTCAGATTGTTAAATGCTAACAATTTGTCACACTCTTTTATAACTCCACAAAAAAGCATCTTTTGTTCTCGCCTAATGCGTGGCGTACATCAAAGGTCTGTTTTTTTCAGGCAACAAAAAAGAAAAGATCATGGTTCAAACTTCAACAAATATCTTCTTTTTGAGTCCTTAAAGATTTACACTGAGGAGATTTGAAAGTTACCTCTCTGTCGTGTTATTCATATGATCATTTGATGCTCATAGTGACTGTTGTAGAAAAGGTACATTAATGCTATTCATTAACGTGTGTGTGCACACATAAAGTGCATTTGGACCAAGAGTTCCCGGGTCTTTTAGCCCCCAGAACTACTTTACCCTGAACTAAAAGGTTCCTGTGCCCCTATTGTTGTCTGGGTTTTGACCGCGGGCTGAAGTCCCGGGTAGATTGTGAAAATCAGGCCAGTGACGTATGGAGAAAATAAAAAGTAAATGCACTACACCACCAGACCAGTAGAGGGCAGTAAAACAAAGAGGAATGCCATTCATCACAGATGACACCATAGAAGCAGACGGACAGGCATGTATCATTATGAGCAACACAACAGTTAGCCTGTTAGCATGAAGAGACTCAGCTGGTGCTGTTTTAGATGGTGCTATATTTCATCACAGATGGATTCACTGAATCAACACGTGAGAGGAGATAAGCGCGAGTAGCAAAGACGTTTCAACACGGCTTTAAAATCCTTTTGAACTCAAAAAGCCGTGGCAGAGATCGGCCGGTGTTTTGGTTTAAACAGCGCCCCTGTCAACTGCTGACTTTCAGCCGGATGCATCCCTCATAAACGTCTTTAGACGATCAGTAAATATCTGATGAGGATATTTTGAAATCTTAATAAAAACTAAACTAGTTTGCATTCCCAGGAACTCCCTCTGTGTTTCAACAGCTATGTAAACTCCACAAACACTGACACGTTCAGCTGAAGGTCTCCAGTTTACAGGGTCACTTTTAAAACCGTAACACCGGGAGAGACACATTCACGGTGGGCTGAGAGAAGACTACTGTTACAAGCTGCTAAATCAAGAGAATCACAGCTTCTTCTTTTGAAAAGTACACACACATACAAAAAAGATAGAACACCCATATACTTGCCCCCTCTGAAGACATCAGTGCCCCGGTAAAATAAAAGTCTGGACTTACTCCTGATGGGTATTGGAGGATCCTGGGATTGAGCCACTGGTCTTCCTATATGTTGTCAACCCAACCCAGCTACCCAGCTCCTAAGCAGCAGCCAGTACCCCAGTAACAGCTGGTATTCCCGGTTGGTCAAAGATATATGCAAAACTGCAGCCCAACCCAGTGTAGTTTACTAGATCGGATGTGATAGTGCATGTTTTGGACCGTATGACCCAATGAAGCCATTGATGTAATGCCAAAGATATGAGCCTTTATCTTGTTTATTTCTGTTGCTTGTACAAATGTTGCTTTTAGGTAATGGGATGATACACTTTGCACATTATTTATGAGTGTTCATATGTTCATCACATTTTCTAAAATAGAATAAATAAATAAATCAATCAGACTTTATTTATAAAGCGCTTTTCATACAATAACATACAAAGTGCTGTACATAAAATAACTTAAAATAGAATAAATACATTTTAAAAAATCTATAAAAATAAAAAAGACCCCCCATCCTAATCCTAACCCCAGCCCCGACTCCATCCCACCCCACAATCCTAAGAACACAATATATGCAACAATAATAATACAAATAAAATAAATGAAAAATAAGATGTTAAAACTCAACACAGGAAATTAAAGACAACAAAATTAGATACATTTATAAGATAATAAAACACTAAAAGATTAAAAGAAAATAAGATGCTTTACTTAAAATAAAGAAATAAATAAAATAAGATACAATTAAAAAATGACTAAAATTTTAACAAGATAATAAATAAATATATAAATAAAGTTAGGATGAAATAAAACTGTCATATAATAATATAAGAATATAACTCAGTTAAAAGCAAGACTAAAAAGGGCGGTCTTGAGTTTGCTTTAAAAAATGGTAATGCTACATTAAATGATGTATGAAAAGTTTACTTTGTTAAACTTTTTATTGGACGCCTCAGTGTTTGGAATCACCAGACATTTTTAACCACAAGCAATTTCTAAGCAAGTTGTAAGTCAGCGTGGGACGTCTGTGTTACTCGTTTTGTTCCACCACATGGAAACACATCACCTTAAACAGATGACACATTGAATAAAACATTAAATATCTGTCCAGAATAATGTATCATCTCTCATACAAAGACGGGAAAGTGCTTTGATGAAACCAGCGACAGTAAACAGAATGGGAACAACATAAACTCTGTGGTTTCAGCAGCGAGAGTCAAAGCCCCCCACTGATTTGTCAAAATAACACGCTCACATATTTAGTCCAGCACCCTCTGCTCTTCAGGTGTCGTGTGTTTTTCTGCAGCAGATGTATCAGGTAATGTCTTTGGATGTACTCAAGGCAACTGGTGTTGATGCTGTGTAAGGTGTTGATCTTTTCCAAAAGCTTTAGCTTGTGCTTTGGTGTTCAGCTGATTTAAAATTCAATCAATAAAATGCCAGAGGTGTAATAGCAGACGGATGGAGAGGAAAATTCCCCAATGTCATATGAAGTTCTCTGAGATGGAGCAAAGTTTGTAAGCATGTAGCTTAATGGTAATAAAAGTTATTCCACCTTTCAGCAAGTTGACCTTTATCTGACCTGCTATTTCACTCCTACAGTTTTTCAGGATCATTATTGCTGATGTTGTGTACTCACGGTTGTGTTTATTCCTTAAATCACAGGAACCATTTATATCATCATGTAGATCAGCTTTCTGTGTGCTGTAATTGATTAAACCTGAGAAAAGCACAGATGGAAAACAAATACCTCATTAGAAAATGACATTTCTTAATGCTTAAGACAGGAGCATAAATGTAACAAGTATTGTATTGTAGCATAATTGCAAAAGTGTGATGGAGTCGGGACTAAAAGGAAGTTATAAAATATCTTTATTGTACAATATTTAATATATTTATCTCTCTGTTTATTAAAGGGACAGAGCAGGTTGGTGTACATAAGAATGAACATACAAGATGCTGAAAGTAGCAAGAATGCTAATTTGCATACATACATTCTCTGTGGGTAACATTCACAGAAACATACAAAAATTATACAATTATATAAAAACAAAATTCACTGTGCAACATTTCAGGCTAAAAATGATCAAAACTTCAGTTAGCTTAAGTGGTAAGACCATGTTAGTGAAGGTGTTTCCATAGGTAGTCATGACAAAAAACTCTACTGTACAGACCAAAACAGACCAAGACTACAGCAGTGTGATTGGACAAACAGACTGTGGGTGGGTTGAATCTGAGCAGGGCGATCAGAAAAGTCCATTCTAGCAATGCAAATGAATACACGCTAAACTGAAACCATCCCTTAGACCAAGTCTTTCAAAATGTTGACTCAGTTTCCACTAGGGATGTATATTTCAAGTATGATTGATCTTTGGAAATATTAACGATTAATTATTGATTAGTTAATAAAGAAACAGAGTTTTCTTACGTCAAAAATAATGCCAAATATGTTGTTTTTCCCCTAAATTATATTTTCCACAGCAACAAAATGCATATAAATGATGGTACTGAATATGGGTACATGTTTAACACGCTGAATATCAACTATCAGGCTCAAATATATTCTCTGCGGATGTACTGTAGTCTTATAAATATAATGCTCAGACTACTTATTGTGATTTTGCTGCAACAAGAGAACTGAACAGAAAAGTACTTCAGACTCAGAGTCCAGTTTTCTGTCTACTCGTTCTTATTGAGAAAAATGTGTGCGTGGTCAGGTGTCAGCCGGGAGTGCAACTGGATCACAATCAGTCCAGCTGCAGAAAGGCCAGACAGCTCTGATGTTGCTGGTCTGCAAATATAGGGTCTTAGCAATTCCCAACAGTCTGTTGGCTTTGTATCCACAGGTGGAGAAATGTCCTGTTTAAAGTTGTCAACCATAGTGTTCGTGTCGGTGTTGGCAGCAGTTGCGAATTGATCCTCTTTAAAAAGCGCACGTGGAGACCTGACACACGGCGGCGGCCCCCAGCTTAGCGTCTCCACTGTGCGCAACACCTTTAGTCAGCTGATTCACATGAAACATGCTTTAAACTTCAAACACCTCCCTGATAGCTGAATTTATTATGAGACCACATGATGTTTGTTCAATGTGATAGAAAATCCAAACAAAAAATGTGTTCGAGTACGTTCTTAATCAATTCATCGATACTCGATTCACTGCTGACATCCCCGATTTCCACCCATTTTGCAAGCACCGTAAGTTTCCACTCTTTCATTTCTCCTGAGATCTGTGGCGATTCACAGGATGCGAAATACTGCTTTGTTGACTTTTGTGATGCAGTTGCCCGCTGACATTAGCCTGATTAGCTGCACCTGTATGCTTCGCTCATAGGAAGTAGCGCAGACTCAAACTTGACACTCGGTTTTTAATGTACATGCCATTCAAAAATGTTACCTAACGTCTTTTTTATGTCCTTCTTGATCATATATTTGAATTTTTTTTTAAATGTGCTTATTTTTGCTTAATGTCATAATCATTTTACCCTGTTAATGTTTTTATTGTTTTGTTTTTAGCTCTCTAAAGCAATTTGAAAATGCTGTCTGTCTGAATGCTGTTTTATAAATACACATGCCTTGCTTTGCCTCGTGGTGTTGTCGTTTTCCATCATCATCAATACTGACAGGCCGAACTCTGAGGGTAAAATATCTCTGCTGTAGACCTGTTGGAATATGACTGGATGCATACTCCTCAACTAGTGGCTTGATAAAGAAGCATTCACCACTGCCCATCATCCATCATTCAAACTTCATGTTCTAATGATATAAAACATTTCATACAACTTAAGTGCTCTGCCTGGTAAGTGGGACTACTTGTCAGTCTTCTGGGCCGTGATTCCTTACTGCACGCTGCAGCACCACAGAAAACGTATCAACACTAACACATTGAGGAACGAATCCAAACACATTCAAACATATTCTGAAGTGAGAGTGAATTTCTCACACTTTCACAGCCAACTTGGGAACTGAAGCATGTGGCAAATTTTACAAATCACGTTCTGCTCCAGAAAAACCTCATCGAATGGTTGCTGCACCCTGGGAGTGTCTCTATACCTTCATGTGCATGTTTGCCACATAGAATGCATAGTCTGCATAGAATTAAATCTGTTGTACATCTACACTCTGCGTAAAGGGTATAGAAAGTGAAGATCTGTTGTGTCATTTCAGCTTTTGATTCTTTGTCTCTGTTTCTCCTCTCAGACAAACCAGAGGTGAAGATCGTGGTGGAGTTTCCTCAGGGTCTGACCAGGGAAGGAGAGAACCTGGAACTGACGTGTCAGGCCAAAGGCAAACCCCAGTAAGATCCCATGAACAAACACACCCACACACATGTTTTTAACAATCCAAGTGTTTTTTTAACAAGTGTGCCATGAGGACGAAGAGCAAAATCCTTGATGCACTCCTCCAAATATCCTGCATCAACTCGATATATGTGCACACGGATATGAGTGAGTCTTAGAGTGATGGATATGAATCTGCTTATTTTTTTTATTTTTATTTAACCTTTATTTAACCAGATAAGTCCCATTGAGATCAAGACCTCATTTTCAAGGGCGACCTGGCCAAGAGGTCAGCAGCACACGTCAGAATAAATGGCACAACTCAACAACATGGAACATATATGCAGACAGTATGTAGAAATGGGGAGGGGGCAGCTGCAGCTGTTTGCAGGAGGCTAAAGATCGGCCTCTTTGCATTTGGTTTGATTGACTGAAGGTCAAGATGGGTCCAGTATGGCGATCGCCACCATCAGGCTTCATCACTCTGCTTCAGAAATCAATGATTGACGTCACTGAGACTTTACCCATGTTTTATACAGTCTATAAGAAGTCCAAACACTGACTTTATTGATTATCAGACGACATGAAAGAAACAGCCTTGGAGTGGAGTATCTGTGAAGACAGCTTATTTTTCCTTTTGCTGCTTGTTTCTCTTGATCAAAATCAGAATCAGAAATACTTTTTTCAGTCGTTACAGTTGCTCTATATCCAATAAGTTATACAAATACAATAATAAGCTATGTAGAAAATAAATACATGGTTGAAGTCCCAGGAGATCAGGAAGAGGGTACTCTGGTGGTCTGTCTGGAGTCTGGCTATGGCTGCCTTGAGAACGTTGGATGCCGTAGACGGGTTGGCAGAGGGGGGATGTAAACAGCTACCAGTATGACATGTGAGATCTCCCTGTGGAGATAATATGGTCAGAGGCCCACAGTGCTCTCGGTGCTATCCTGGTCTGCCTGGACAGTCTGGAAGCCGTCAATGGAGACGTTGTGGTCGGGAATATCCTGATGCAGCCACGTTTCAGTGAAGCACACCATGCTACATTCCTGAAACTCCGTCTGACTCCTGGCTAGTCCTGTTAGCTCCTCCATATTATTATCCAGAGGTCTCACGTTGCCCATGATGAGAGAGGAGAGACACAGCTTCTATCTCCTCTTCATAAACCTCCGTCTTCTTATACTAGCTCTATGCCTCCTCTGCCTCTATGCGTCCTAAATCTCCAGAGCTCTGCAGGAACATCCAGCGGCCCGAGCCCATGATCCGGCCGGCTTCAGCTCAACCAGCTGAGCATGTGTAAAAACAAAAACAAAGCGGGCAATAGTAATGCGAGTAAAAGTTAAAGTTGGTGATACCATTGTGGAAAAACAGTCCACAACTCTCACCAACAGAAGGCCAAAAGAGGTCACAACTTCAACAAACTGCCAGAGAAAAACCTGACAAAGTTTGATGAAGAAAGAGAAGAAAAATCAGAAAGAAGAATGAACAAACAGGAGCAACTGTAACAGGCTGCATGCACGGTTGGCGCATGCGCAGAGAAAATGAATGGAGTTTGTTTGGTCTGTTGCTGATCGGTTGCCCTTGTGGGCCACCATATAACCTTTTTTAGTTGTGATTAATTCTTATTAGACCATGAAATCCAAGAGAAACCATGAACAGAGGAGATAAATGTTCATATTGACTATATCTCTGAAGCATGAAAAGTTTAAGGAAGTTCAAGTAAAGATGGTTTGGCAAAGAAGAGTAACGAGCTATTTTAAACAGAGTTGTGAATCCTTCTAAGTTCTTTCCTTTCTCAGAAGATGTCCCTTTTCATAATATCAAGGCTGAATTATTCTCTGACAACTGCAAGAGGTTTTTATTTATTTATGTATGTATTTTCTATTTTTTATTCCCTATTTCTTTAACAGGAAACATTAAACTGAATAAGTAACACTCAGCTGCTCTTAGCTCTTCTATAGTCTCACATACAGAAGCCCCTTGAGAAAATATTGATGATATTTCTCTTGGTTCACTGAGTAAGACTGCACAGAAAGTGCAATAAAAAACCTACCATATATCTTCCATGCTTTCATAATGCAACAACACACACATCCAAATGTGTTGTTTAGTTTATTATCTTATTGTCCTGCTGGAGGTTTCTGCCTGTTAAAGGAAGTTTGTCCTTGCCACTGTAACTTACTAAATGCTGCAAAGTGCTCTGCTCATGGTGGATTAAGATGAGATCAGACTGAGTCCTGTCTGTAAGATGGGACTGGATCTGATCCTGTCTTGATGTTGGGTCTTTGTTAATAATAGAACATAGAGTACGGTCTAGACCTGCTCTGTTTGGAAAGAGTCTGAGGAGAACATTTGTTGGGATTTGGTGCTATATGAATAAAGATTGATTGATTGATTAACTTCTGTTGTTTCAGGCTTGTAATTATGAAAACATGACGGATCAATGTCAATACAGTTAGTCGTGTTAAGAGAGTTATAAATGATTGTGATGAGACTGATATAAGTTACTGAGTGATTCTATTGTGGTTTGTTATCATGCAGAAAGAAACAAACTTGTCAGAGTTTTAGAATTTCTGAATTCACCTGATCAACCCGTCTTGGTCCCTCTCGATATGAGGGTCAGTTTTCATCCTGAAGATTTTGTCAGTTCAATCAAGTATTGGGAATTACAATTGATTATGTTATTTGATGTACAGAAGGGAAAAAAAGCATGACTTGTCAAACAAAACCTACAATAACAGCCCTTTATAGTCTTAGGAGTTTCCCAAGGATCCATGCTAGGTCCTCTTTTGTTTAAAGGTGACATATCACGCTTTTTTCATCAATATATATTGGTCTAAGAGGTCCCCAAAACATGTCTTTAAAGTTTATGCTCAAAAAAACACTTTGAAATCAGATTTTGGCATGCCTGAAAACCCCTCTTCTTCAGTCCTCCTCAGAACACTCTGTTTTCTCTCTGACCACGCCCCCTCAGGAAGTGGATGTGCCTCGGCTGTCCAGCACGTTGATCTAATGTTTACATGTTGGCTGAATATACACGGCTGCTAACAGATCACGTTTCTTCAACCCTCTGAATCTGATCCAGAATCTGATCCTGACGGAGGGGCGCCTGTAGCAGGACCTTTCTGAAGGATTGGTCACAGATTTAGTGTTTCTTGTTGTTTTATTTGTCAGTATGTAGACGTGTGTCTTTGTACACAGCTACAGCTACAGCTATGAACATGTAGCTATGTGGCTATGCTAACTAGCGCTAGCACTTATCCATGATAAATAAAAATCATCCACTAGATCTTCAAATCTGCAGACGTGGGGAGTAAAACCGACCTCTGCCAGAAAGGCAGCGGGACCTTTTCTGAAGGATTGGTCACAGATTCTGTGTTTCTTGTTGTTTTATTTGTCAGTATGTCGACGTGTGTCTTGGTACACAGCTACAGCTACGACTTGTAGCTATGTAGCTATGCTAACTAGCGCTAGCACTTATCCATGATAAATAAAAATCATCCACTAGATCTTCAAATCTGCAGACGTGGGGAGTAAAACTGACCTTTGTGTTTATTAAGACAGCCTACAACTAGCATGCCTCCCTCCTAAACTCCTTGTTAGCACACATTTGTGCAGGTAATAAAAACGGGGGAGGGATTCAGTATTATTTTATACAGTCTATGGGCTGAACAAGCTCCGAGCTCTGACTCCGTGACAGACATATTTCAGGTAGAGAACCATTAAAAAGTCCATTTTGCATGATATGTTACCTTTAAAGTTTATATTTTGCTACTTGTTCAGTAGGCTGTATTTAGTACAGTTACTACACTGAATTTCAATCACTGTCCTGGCATCTACCAAATCACATCACTATTTAAAAAGAGCCTTGTCCACAATCTAGCCCTATAACACCAAGCTTATCATATTTGATATATCAGTTTTTGAGACCTCTACATCATCAGTGTGATATATTTTTTCTGGAAAAACCTGATGTAAACAATCAGATACATGCAGTGCACGGATAAACCACCAGGTGTGAGTAGTTCGTGCACCAGAAGGACGTCACTTGAGACATCCAATATGTCAGCTGTGGAACAATTTTGAAAAAGTTTGGATGAAAAAAACATTCAAATTGTTCCTGAAACTTCAAGAGGAATAATTACAATTGATGCAATGTTAAACTAATTAATATTTTATTACTTAATTTATAGTCAAACCGTGTTGAAAATGTGTGTATCTAAATTGATACAGCAGGTATATAAGGACATTTATTTACAGACCTGTCAAACATAATTTTATTACATTTCATACAGTATTCCACAAAGCAACATACAGTCTTTTTATTATTTAAGAACATGTTAAAATTACATAATGAGATATATTTAGAGTAGAAATTGAGATATTTATAATGTATATTGTATTTTTATATATGTAACCTGCTGTATCATGATGATTAATGACTGGTTGAATGTTACCATGGCTCCCTGGTAGATAATTGTCTTATGCTCATTGATTTCCACCAAAAACTGAACAATTCAGAGAAGAAATACACAATACATTAGGATTTTTTTTTTGTTGCTACAAAATATGTTTGAAATTACTTTGGGAAAAATTTGAAGGAAACTCAAAGTTTAACAGGATACAATTTTGTTTTTATATGTTTTAGTTTGTTTAAAAAATAAGAAACTTTGAGAAAAAAATGTGCACCACATACCTGATGTATCAAGTATGATACACATTAAAACTCATATATGAAAATTTATATTTAATTTATTTCCTTTATTATTTGACAAACGGTCCAATTAACACTCCATTTTCAAAGAATTAGAATTTTCTGGCCATTATTTAATGGTTCAGGCTTTACAGGGGTAGATGCTTGGTACTCTTGTAGTCTTGTAGTCAAATAAGTTCATCTATCCCCGGTCATCGCCCATAAAGGTGACACAAACTACGCCTTTTTATAAAAAGTGGAGTTTGGGTAGAGGTATGATGGGCATGACATTTATTCAAATCAGATTTGTAGAAGCAGTGATAAAGCCTTTGTTTTGGGAGTTTCACTGTGAAGAAAGAGCCAAATATCGTTCATGACGGTGACAGGTATGAAACATGCTTCTGTAGTCACCTCCTTACTGTGAGGACAGATCTCTTCTGAAGGGGGTTGGTGGTGTAGCGGGTGGAAAAGTGTCTGGTCCTGGTACGACTACTTGTCGCCAAGACTTAGCCAGTCCTAGTGTTACAAAAAGACTTGAGGCCAGATCATTCTAAATGACTATTGCTGGATACATAATCACTTAATTGAATGGCTGCTATTTTCTTTTTCAAGCCTTTGAAAGGAGAGATCTGAAACCGGCCTATAATTATGAAACACATTGGAATAACTGTGTGATATTTTGTGCAGGGACTTAATTAGCACTCCCTTCAAGGTGGAAGATGGAGCAGAAAGGGGCATTAATGATAGTGAGCGGAGTGGGTCCTAATATCTAACAGGAAGACAGTTGAATAGGCAGGGTGTTTTTCGGTGATGAGTGCTAATTTTCTGAAGGTATCTGGAGAGATTTAGTGAGAATAAGAGAGTGTGTTGATGGACTCCAGGCACTGGATGTGCATAGTCAAACTCAATTTAGTAATTAAAGTTAAAAGATTGTTTTTGGAACAGCGTGCTGAGCACAGGGAACACTCCTCAAGTCATTCTGCTGCAGTGTCAGAATAAACTCACGGTGACCTTTATCACTGTGTCTTCATCAGTTGTTTGAATTGTCTGGCAATAGCACCCGGCTGCTGCTTGTGTTTGGAACTCATTAGGGTAAAATTCAACATGTTTAATCTGTGAACCAAATAGTTGTCATGTTTAGATGACAGGTCTTTGTAATACAAGATGTAATGGAGTGCAAATGAAGCAAATAGGGCACTCGGGGGTGACTCTGGGAGGGAAAGCTTCCGGCAACAGACCTGCTGAACTATCCAAACATCAATACAGTCTGTGCTGTTGGAATTAATCATAATAGGTTGTTGACAATGCAGTTCAAATATGAACAGAACAAAATAATCATTTGATGGAGATGGAGTTATGAATATTGCATCAGACAGTTCTGTGGATGACTTGCAGGTGTGGTTTCGCTGTAGGGCTTTTTGTGTGCAGGAAAATGTAATGAAGGTGTTTCCTGAAAGCAGTAGGTTCTCCTTTTTATAAGCCCATGTTTTTAGTGACACGTAGCCATGGCTGTAAGTGGGCCAGTACGGTCCAGTTTGAAATACTTCTGGATTTGAATCCTTAGAACACACTCTTTGGCATACCTGGACTTCTTACCAGCTACCCTTTACTGTCTTTCATTATTGCACATGAAACACATTACCCATGATGCACTATGTGATGCTTACGCCACTTTGTGGGCGTTGCGTGACACTCACTTGTCTGTTTTCGGCAGAAAGTAACATCAAATTAACGCCTACTTGCAAGTCTCTAAATTGTTAGATCATCAATCAATCAATCAATCAATCAATCAATCAATCAATCAATCAATCAATCAATCAATCAATCAATCAATCAATCTTTATTTGTATAGCGCCAAATCACAACAAATGTTATCTCAAGACTCTTTTACAAACAGAGCAGGTCTAGACCACTCTAAGTCAAATTATGAACAGAGACCCAACACCAAGACAGGATAAGACTCAGTCTGACCCCACCTTAATCCACCATGAGCATTGCACCTCGCAGTATTTAGCTAGTTACAGCAGAGAGGAAAAATTCCTTTAACAGGCAGAAACCTCGAGCAGAACCAGACTCATGTTAGACAGCCATCTGCCTCGACCAAGTTGGGTCTCGAAAGAGGGATAGAGGAGAATGAGAGAGAGAGGGAGCGGTGATAGTGATGAGACGAGTAGTAGTAGCTGTTGCCGCTGGAGTCCAGCACGTCCGTATCAGCTAGAGTCTGGAACGTCCAACAAGGGAGCTCAGGGACTCCAGAAAGGTCTATGGTTAGTAACTTCAATGGGACAGGGAGAGCTAAAGTAAGTGATGATTTTTATAGAGATTCTGCCAGTGTCTTAAGATATAGGAATGTGTTTGCAAAGGGAAAGTCTGATTATGTGTTGTAGTGCTTTTGAGATGTATACTTTTAGACGTGTAAGGTTTTGAAGGGGAATGGAAAATAGTTCATCAACTAGAGGGCCCTGCAGTTTGAGAACAGCTGGTCTAGATGAATGCAAAGGAATGGACTGTGCTCCCCCTGTAGGGTGAGGACTTGAGATGCAAATTGTGACACCTTTTTGGCCTTGACACTGGGCTGCTGTTGGAATCCATTGTGAAGGTTATGAATGTAAGTTTATCACAGCTGCTGTCCTCAGAAAATAAGCTTTTTTTTAGAGCCTGTGAGGTTTTAAAGTTTTTAATTCATCACAGAAGTTCGCCAGTTTGATATTCTGATGAGTGAAATAATGAGAGTGTCACGATGAATAATAAGCGGTTGACTTTGCCAGTGCAATTGAAACTGAGTTTTGGAGAGGTCTATTTTGAGTGAATGATTTTTTGGATCATGCTTTTTTCTAGCAACAGGAAAATACACACATCAAGCTCCTTTGTGTTTCTGCCTTTCTTTTATGTGCCTGCATGCAGCCCGAGCACCCCTGCCTCTGCGAATGGAGCCATTTCTGTGCATTTACATGATATGTGGCTTAACCGATCTTTAATGCATGGCTCATCCCACCACTGAGCCCTGCAGATGAGGGTATGTTGAGTTTACAAAGTTAAACCACTGCAGCATTTGACTTGGCCTTAAACTTTGACATAAATTTAAGGCAAGGCAAGGCACTTTTATTTGTATAGCGCATTTCATACACGAGGGCAACTCAATGTGCTTTTCATTAAAGCATTAAAAGCATTGGAAACATTCAGACAAGCATTAAAGAGCACAATTAAAATGACACATATAATACAACAGAAAAGACAAGGACAATTAGAAATTAAAATTTGCATTTAAAGTGAGTTAAAATAAGCTAAGATAAGAAGGCAGTGTCAAATAAAAAGGTCTTAGTCTTTGATTTAAAAGAGGTGAGAGTTGGAGCAGACCTGCAGCTTTCAGGGAGTGTGTTCCAGATGTGTGGTGCATAATGACTAAACGCTGCTTCACCATGTTTTGTTCTGACTCTAGGGACTGAAGCAGACCAGTGCCTGATGATCTCAGAGGTCCAGATGGTTCATACAGTAGCAGCAGATCAGCAATGTATTTTGGGCCTAAACCATTCAGTGCTTTATAAACCATCAGCAGGATTTTAAAGTCTATTCTCTGCAGACAGGAAGCCAGTGTAGGGATCTAAGACCTGGAGTGATGTGGTCTACTTTGTTGGTCCTTGTTAGGACTCGAGCAGCAGCATTCTGTATGAGCTGCAGTGGTCTGATGGACCTTTTAGGGAGTCCTGTAAAGACCCTGTTACAGTAGTCTAGTCTGCTAAAGATAAATGCATGGAGGAGTTTTTCTGCATCCTGCTGAGACATAAGTCCTTTAATCCTTGATATATTCTTAAGGTGATAGTAGGCTGACTTTGTAATTGTCTTAATGTGGCTGCTGAAATTAAGGTCTGAGTCTATGACTACACCAAGGTTTCTGGCTTGGTTTGCACATTTCATCGTTACAGATTGGAGCTGAGCAATAACCTTTGACCTTTCTTCCTTGGCTCCAAAAACAATTATCAGTTTTTTCTTTGTTTAACTGAAGAAAATTCACGACCAGTCATTTCTTTGTTCGATGCATCTTCTCAGTGTTTGTATGGGACTATAATCCCCTGGTGAAATTTAAGCATAATATCAAAAGCCACCATGAGCCTGAACTTTACCAGACATGCTCTTTTCCTAAGTGTCTAATAAAGGTAGACATACAGGAACACACACACAAACACACACACACACGGCCAGGCGCTCTGTACTTCACTGCCTCTCCTCACCGCCCCCCCTCTCCCCCCACAGTTTTCATACTTGGCATAGAGACAAGCTCACTACCCGTATTCATTTTATAAAGATGAAAACACAATCAATACAGTGAGCCGGGAATTGGAAGTCATTTTCATTAGAGCTGCTGAGAGTTGTGCAGTCATTACTAGCAGATAGCACAGGGGGCCACGGCTGCAGGCGGCCATTTGTATTCCACACGCCTGCCCTTCCTCTCTCCTTGCAGCCCAATCTTACCTCTGTGGTCTATCTCTGTCTATCTTCCTTCTACAGTTTCACTTACTCCCCTCTCACAACTTCCCATCCACCTATAGAAACTACTTTTTATGGGTCCTGACTCTCACCCCATCTTTGGAATAGACTTATTTATATATATATCTTTGTTTATTCACATTTCATGTGAAGAACACTTGTAATAGACGCGGCACTCTCTGTTGAAAGTCGTCCACCACAGCCATTAAATGCACCTGTGGTTTGTTTGTTTGTTTCTGCCACAGAGCTCCGACTGCTAGCTCATATTTTCTTTTCCTGGATTTTTCGCCTTCTGCTTTTTTTCCCCCTTCTTCCATTTGTGTGCTCCCTCCACACCAGATGTTTTCAAATGGAGGGAAACAAGTTAAAACAGCACAACAAAGCGCAACAAGAGAGACCATCAGCACACGCTCAGGGGAAATAACAATAGCTGGCAGTGGCCATTGGAAGTTGCAGCAGCAAAATAGAGGTGTTTTGTCTCTTTCGTTTCTCTTCACCCTTGGTGGCTCTGAGAGCTCTGAGCTCATTGTCATAAAAATGGATTCTGTCACCCTGTTATAAACCTCAGTCAAGGTAGAAAAGAGAACAAACGCAGACGCTTGGTAGGCGCCCACCTACACAGCCACACTCCAAAGTGTGTGAGCGTGGAAAGGCTGCAATTTGAAGACAAAGCTGCAACACAGTTATTGTTTGCTTTTAGCCTGACACAAAGGAAGGAATGTCAAATTAATACGTGTTGTTTTTAATGTCCTCGCTCCCTTTCATTAGGCTTTCTTTTAGGAAAACAGTTGCTCGAAAAATTAATTAAGAGACTTTCATTTTCTGAGAAGTGTTTACTTAAGTGGGAGCAGCTCTCATGTGTTGTCAGTTTGTAAACTCTTTAATAGATGTCTACTATGTTGAAAGAAAAGGACCCTTTTTCAGGCATCACATTGTTTTTGTATTAAAGAACTTTTCTCGGAGGCTCGAGATTACTCCGACATCTCAAAATGAATCAAAAAACAGAATACACATTTACATAAAAATAGAAACTCTGACTTTAGAAAGATTTTGTTGTTTTTGTTTTTTACATGCAAAGTGTGTTTGATGTGGCTGAGCCTGAAAACTCAGCTGTCAGTTCAAGTGTTACAACCCCATCTCTAGGGAGGCGGAGCAGCAGGGTCACAAAGAAGCTGTAATTTGCAGAACAAAATATTTAGATGTTAAAAAAACAGGAAGAACAAACTGCAGCTGAAGTGAAGCGGTCTGTGAGGCTGGCTGCTACATAAGAGCAGCGTGGGTAGGGCTGGAGTCAGCTTTTAAAGGCCAACCGACAGATGCAAGAGATCAGGTACTGATGGTGGGAGGCTTTCAGGTCACCTGCAAAGCAACAGAGGAGGACTCTAGACATTTATACACAGCTCTGTTGACTCATTGTTTTATACTCAGACGAGACGATGACAAGACGAAAACTTTATTGGCCGACCGGCGGACATTAAGAATCCATGTCTCCCCCGCTGTGCGTCTAATCTTTAAAGATAAAAGTGATGCACTCCTGTGACAGCTGAGTTATTATCTGAGGGGCGCAGTGTTAGCTTGGTCTCTACCTGCAGCAGGTGTGCTTCATGAACCAGCTCTCCTCACCTCCATGCATCTGTCTCATCTTCATTGAGGATTTTTACCCCCCGGTGTGCATTAGTGACAACGACACAATATTAATATTTGAGGTTTGACATTTTTGCCGCCATTACTGTAAAAACTCCCCATCTTCAGCTTGATTTGTTCCAGTTTGGTGAAACATCAGACACATTTAGTAAGTTTTGATCAACTCCTTGTCATCACAGATGCAGATGCATTTTAGAGTGCCATGAACTGACTGTCTGTCCGGTGTGCCTGTCACTGCAGGTGCATTCAAGGACTGTCGTAAATGTGTAATACAGTCCTTTCATGACATTTTTCTGTGAATCAAGAGAATCAAGATACAGTCACAGTGGTCACATCAAGAATGTCTCCTCTTGATTTTTTAGCAGTGACAGGCTGAATTATTTAACTTAAGATATTACAAAAAGCAAAAGTGTTAAAGGAGTGAAATGTTGCCGATTTTAACTCTTTGGACAACCCTGATACCGATATCTGATCGACTACATTAACCTTTCTGTTATGTTGCGGGTCAAATTGACCCAATTTTAGGTTCAAAAATCTAAAAGAAGTTGTTATAAAATAGAAAAAAAATCACAATGTAAAATAAAGTAAACAAAAATCTAAGTCATGTAAAACTACTGCATTTATATTTAGGTATTTCCAATGTACATTAAAAAAAGTTTTAACATGAATTTTCATAAAAGCGAGTGAGTTATCCTCATTGAACCATGATCTGTGAGAATTAAAGAACACCAATGCACTAAATATTGAGTTAAATGGTTAGTAATTGAGTTCATAATGAGATTAAAAGAATTAAGAGACTAACTATCTAAAGAGTGAAAATGTGTTGGCAAATATTAAAGAATAAAATGTTTTGAGTTTTCATCGACTAAAACTAGACTAAAGCTATAAAGGGCTGAAAAGACTCAAATGTGACTAAAACTAACAGGCAGTTTGGTCTAAAGACTAACACTAAATCTAAAATAGACGCCAGAATGAACACTGTGATGGATAACATTTTAATTACTGGAGCTTTGAAGAGATCTGTCAGTTGAAGAAATGAAAAATAGGTCTCAAGCTAAATTTCATACTTTAATACAATTATTCCACTCTGACGTCCATGAAAGGCTTTAACAGAAAGCATTGTCAGGATGTCCCTGAGAATTAAAACTCTCCGTGTCAAACATAAGATAAGTATAAATAATTATACAATGAAATCCTTCATGGCTGTTCACAAACCTAACAGCAGACGTTGTCAAATTGGATTATGGGTTCCATTAGGGGTGGGCTCAGGGGAGTTGCTTGGGTTGCATATGAATGCAGAGACAGATAAAACACACGGAAAGTGACAAACATCTCATAAATATCCAACCAAGATGTTGTGAATTGCTTGTTAATTGAGGTAACAAGTACTATGTTGACTTGTTACTTTGTGAAATGATTCATGAAGAAGTGTTAAAAAACTCTTTAAATTGTTTACAACATTGAATGTGAAAAACCTGCATACTTGTTAATGATTTAAAGGTGTTTTTCAACCAGAGGAACTTTATTCTGGAACTATGCGTTTCGACCGGTGGACCCATATTTAGTTCAGGGGTAGATAATCTCCCCCCAGAAAAGCCCCTGCTAGGAGGGTAGTAACTTTTTAAGGACTCTCAGGGGGGCAGGGCCTGCATGCTGAATGTGTCTGATTGGTAAATTAACCGCAGTGTTTTTATTCCGCCCATCGTCCACACTAACATCACACACATCTGTGATTCACTTGATTTCTCTTTCTTTCATTAGTTTTTATTTGTTCTATCTTTTTTGTATGTGTGTGTACTTTTCAAAAGAAGAAGCTGTGATTCTCTTGATTTAGCAGCTTGTAACAGTAGTCTTCTCTCAGCCCACCGTGAATGTGTCTCTCCCGGTGTTACGGTTTTAAAAGTGACCCTGTTAACTGGAGACCTTCAGCTGAACGTGTCAGTGTTTGTGGAGTTTACACAGCTGTTGAAACACAGAGGGAGTTCCTGGGAATGCAAACTAGTTTAGTTTTTATTAAGATTTCAAAATATCCTCATCAGATATTTAATGATGGTCTAAAGACGTTTATGAGGGATGCATCCGGCTGAGAGTCTCCAGTTAACAGGGTCGCTGTTTAAACCAAAACACCGGCTGATCTCTGCCACGGCTCTTTGAGTTCAAAAGGATTTTAAAGCCGTGTTGAAACGTCTTTGCTACTCGCGCTTATCTCCTCTCACGTGTTGATTCAGTGAATCCATCTGTGATGAAATATAGCACCATCTAAAACAGAGCCAGCTGAGTCTCTTCATGCTAACAGGCTAACTGTTGTGTTGCTCATAATGATACATGCCTGTCCGTCTGCTTCTATGGTGTCATCTGTGATGAATGGCATTCCTCTTTGTTTTACTGCCCTCTACTGGTCTGGTGGTGTAGTGCATTTACTTTTTTTCCTCCATACGTCACTGGCCTGATTTGCACAATCTACCCGGGACTTCAGCCCGCGGTCG
Organism: Notolabrus celidotus; assembly: GCF_009762535.1. Taxonomy (NCBI): domain Eukaryota; kingdom Metazoa; phylum Chordata; class Actinopteri; order Labriformes; family Labridae; genus Notolabrus; species Notolabrus celidotus. The sequence goes on along the minus strand of NC_048276.1, from coordinate 35,334,837 downwards.
AAAGGCAGACAACAATGGGGGCACAGGAACCTTTTAGTTCAGGGGAAAGTAGTTCTGGGGCTAAAAGACCGCAGAACTCTTGGTCCAAATGCACCTTAAGTTATATTTCCAATGTTGACCGGGAGTGCTTTTATTTTGATGAACAAAAGTAACACGTCACTGTGGGTGTTACTTGATTGATGTTGACGTTACGGTGAAGAAGTCTGTGATTTTTCCTCCTTCCTTTCTGTAAAGTTGCAAATATGAGCAGTAAATGGTTCAGCTTGAATAACATCTGTTTTCGACTCTCATTGAAGCATCCACTTCACGACACAAGAGCGCTCAGAAGCAAGCTCGTCTGTCAACATTCAGGGTTTCCACAACTTCCTCTAACAACTTCACTGTCTGAGTGTTTATCTTCATGGATACTTACTGGTGTTCTCCATTTCAGGCCTCAGCGGGTGAACTGGGTGAAGGTGGATGATGATGTGCCGTCCCACGCCGTCATCACTGGCGGTGATCTGTACATCGAAAATCTAAACAAGTCCTACAACGGGACCTATCGCTGCGTTGCCGCCAACTCGGTGGGGGAGTCTTTCGACGACTACATCCTCTACGTCTATGGTACGCAAGTCCAACATTTCCGCTTCGGCATCTCTCTTTCTACCTCTATCTTCTTTCCTTTTTACATATCAGTTATTTCCCCACATTGATATCTTGCTATTCTCCATGTTATCCTTAGCATTAAACCATATCAGATTCAACACCACTAATATTTGGCACACTTACCATACACACATTGATTCTTTTCTTAACTTTGAGCTAATTAGAGAACTGAAGGTAAACACCAAGTTTTTGAAGCGATTGTCATGAGTACACACACTCCAACCATTCATATGTAGCTGTAGCTGTTCGCTTACACTTGTAGCATACCAAAGACTAAAGCCATAACACTCAAGATGTGTGGACGGACTTGACATGTTCAGTGTTAATGCAGCTTCAGTGAATCCCTTCATGCCTCCAACCTCACTGTGGATGAATTCAATATATTGCCACAGTCTGTCCACCCTGTCCACCTGACTGCACTTTGTGCCCTGCACCTGGATCGAGAAAAACAGGGTCCTAAGGCGGCAAAAGGCTCCGGCCTTTGATAAGCCTGCAAACTCATTATAACGATTACTCAAACTGGATTATATTTCATCTTCTCACTGGCGCCTGTAGCAGCACACCCACACCAGAGCAGCTCCTTTAGATTTCTTAGAGTCTGCACTGTTCTCTGGACCAAAAGAGACGCCGAGGTCACGTCCTCAGCATTGTCTCTATCTCCCTGAGTATCTGTTGGTTGTTTTAATGACCTGAAGAGGAGTTTACATTCTGCATTTACAAACACATTTCCCATGGTGGATTTTAAAGAGGTTCTGACTACATTTGGCAGAAGATGTTAAATCAGAATACAATAAAAGGATTTAGTTATATCCCCATAGAGTGGAGCAGGCCTTGATACAACATTTAGACAGGGAAGGAGAACAAATTTGCAGAAAACATAACTGCACAGTCAAAGTATAAAATAAAATGAGGATTAAATAACCACAAATATCACTAAATGTCTGCATTTCAGTGTAGAAAACATTTTTGACGGTCTGGATGGAGCAGGATTTCATATCTTAAAGCTAGGGTTGGTAGTCTCGGAAAACCAGCATGAATTTGAATGTAGCATTTCCTCATGACTCCGTCTAACCCCTCCCTTCCTCCCTCGGAGCTCCTCCAAAACGACGCCCCCCCCCGCTCACATGCACGAGCGCCGCTGATTCTCGACCATATGATGGTGACTGATTCAAAACCGGTCCTCACCAAAACATTATCATAGTGAAAGTTAAAAACACACATGGCTGCTGTTAGTACTCACAACTGTCATGCTAGCATTATCCAGTTGTACTGGTGACATGATATCAGGAGAAAAGTTATAACACATGTAATACTGTAACAACTCTACTGTTTGTTAAACCTGTTCAGTGTAGATGCTCTTAATTCCTACAGTGTTGACAGTCAGTGAAGGCATCAGGAGAGGTGTAGAGTGTGCGAGTGGGAGAGAGGAGAGACAAGAGGAGAAGTTCTTCATTCATTCAAACATTGATTGTTGTTTTGTTGGTTGTCGTGGTAACGGCCGACAGTGACCGGTTATTAAAGATCAACATGTTCACGAATCGGCTCGTCATCCCTACAGCGTCCGGACGGACGCTACAATACATATACATTTCTGTAGGACTTACTGAACGTCATTAATTATTCTGCTTGTTGGTGAGAGCTTTTTAGACTTTGATCCGGACTACAGTCCTGAGCAAAGCACCTCATCAGGTCAGAGGGGACAGGCCCGAGGACGAGCGAGAGGGGCAGTAAATAGAGTCAGGGGAAGTAGAGGCAGGAGACGGGGACTCGGAGGAGTGCACGCCGGGGAAATGTACGCGCAGGAGGAGGGCAGAACGGCTGGACGGGATTTGATTGGTTTAAAATTTCGGGAGCCAAAAAACGGTGATTGGTTGGTGTTTTCCCAGGTTTACTCCGGCTGTAGATAGCAGCTTTTTTTCACTCTTTTTTAGGAACACATCATGTAATGATTGCCATCAGGACATAAAGATCATTTTAACCAGTATAACAAAAAGTGTATCTAAATCTGATTACCAACCCCAGCTTTAACCCAAAGAGACTGAGCCAGGTTTCAAACCAAGGTTGCTGTTTCCACAAACTGAAGGAAGTTGGTGATTAGGGACTGTGAGGGTAAAAACTGAGTCCAGCAGATGCAGTGCTGTTGTTTCTGGACTAAGTCCCACTTGAGAATGAGACTCAATGCCTCAGTCGATTAATGGTTGAAATAAATGTTGAGTAGGACGTATTTGCCTGAAGGTAAGACGATCCTGCTTATATGACAACCCCTCTTTTCAAGACTAATGCTCTGAGAAGACTTTTTGAAACCAGCATTTTTTAAAGAGAAACCAATTTTAATTGGTTAATTTTTTATAATTACATTGTCAGATTACCATTCAGCAACAGTGCAAGAACTAAACAGCGTAACATTAGTGTCCCAGTGTGTTATTTCACATTGCATTACAGCGTCATGAAAGCATGACATGCACAGGTTGTAAACACAAAGCAGGACCGCCACATACACACACTCAAGCCCAAATTCCACCAGATCCATGTCCAGTACGTCTCCGATCAGTCAAACACCTGATCTGATAGGTTTCTATTCTTGCCAACGTGTTAACTTCCACTGGATCCACTCTGTTGCGTTCCGGCTGCGTCTCTGATCCAGCAGGTTGGAGCCCTCCGGATCAGATACACAAGACTTCTATTTTTGCCAGGTGGGACAGGAAGTCAGGCACCTAAACAAAATGAAAACATCCAGTTAATTTTCAGAATAAAACACTCTGTGTTATCACCAGATCGTATTTCACTTAACTACAACAACAAACTGTCATGATGAGCGGAGCCAGGCCTGGAGTCAACAGGTCAGAGGTTTTCAGAGGACCAGAAAGACAACATGGATGAGGAGAGGCGGAGGAGAATCCTTGATTCAATGAATACTGCGGTCCTGCTCCGTGTTGCGTTCTGAAAATACAACCGGTTGGTGTTGACGGATGAGAGAGCAGGGAGCCGGACCGCAGCAGATCAGAGACGAACCGGACACGGATCTGGTGGAAGTCCTGGGTCAGACATACACATACAGCACTATTCCATCCTACCGACTACAACACTAGACATCACTTTTGTTCTCCCCCTATTCCCCCTCTGATACTACCTCTGAGAGAGGATCAGAGGTGGGACAACTTTGCCCTACCATTACGCCTTCTTAAATATCCTGCCCTGTAATGGCAGTGTTTAAGAGCCACATGAAGAACTTATGGTATCAGTATTTAATGCCATAAAATTAGAATAACGTTGGTCTATTGGATGGAAATGGACTTACCTTTGATATAGTAACTACTCACACAGCATTGGAAGACGTTCTGTCCTGGCTCACCTCTGTAGGGCATGAAACTCTCTGACCTTTCTCAGAAGTTAAGTTCTAAAAACGTACCCAAAACCATCTGCACCATTGAATTTCAGAATGTTCTTTGAATACGTGGATCTTACTGCAGAGTAAAGGTTTTATTTTACGCCAGTGTAAGTTGAACAAAAGTAAATCTATATCATTCATTAAGCCAAAACATATAAATCACAAACTTGCTAGCTCACATAAGACGAAACGTACCTGAGATGTACCGCTAATAAACCAGTTTTCATATTAATCACTATTTCAGGAGGGGAAACCCACCAGTACTACCCAGCACAGATCAATAGATGAATGTACTCTGCTTCTTTTGTGAACCAACTCTGCCAGATCTCTGTATTTCTTTGGCTTCCTGTTGGTGTAGGCTTCCCATTTTCTAAGTCATTCTATCACCCTCATACACATTATCTTAACATGCTTTCATACTGTTGATACCAATAACATTTTCTCCATGTAACAGGACATTACTCTCTAATGGACTCATTTTCCCTGTCCAAAATTACTTCACTATCACTTTTGGTAGAACCGGAGCCCACAGAGAAATTATTTGGCTGCATTGTCAGTGGGAATTAGCAGAGTGAAAAGGCTCCTTTTGTATGAAGAGAGAGAAAAGGGACTCGGTGCCTGACGGACACCGGCTGAATGGATGTTATTTACAGCAGGGAGAGTTGCTGTGCTAATGATGAGTGCAATAAAAACAACAGAAGTACAGCTGATGATCAGGAAACAGCTTACTGCCCCCTGGTATACTGGAGCTGTTAGTCTATGCTAACGGTGCCTTGTCCTGTGCCTGGCTCTGTGTGTGTGTGTGTGCGATCTCCTGGCTCTATTCAAGAATCACTTTGATATACACATCTTTGAAGAAAAGTCTTTACCTTGACTTGTTCAAAGACTAGAACAGCTATCAGAGACTGCAGACCTTTGCCGAAGCGAACAGTTCGGTCCTGCTTAAAAGGCAGATCTGCAATCTGCAAACATGACCACTTTGCCTGAATAGATTAGAGAGAATAGCTTTTACTTCTTGCTCCTGAGTGCTGCTGTAATTGAGAAATGGATGCTATCATTTGGTCAATATCATTGCTTGTTCGTGAGTTGGGTTTAGATAAATTCCTAAACTAAATGAGCACTTTCTTGGCCCATTTGACACTTATTAAAGCTGCTGTGAGGAACTTTTGTTTTGTATCGGTTCTGGTGCCCCCTTGTGGACAAAGTGATACCTCTTATCTCTTGTCCTTTACATGTAAAAGCAGTGTTTTCAACAAAAACCTCATCCTGTTGTCTTTAGATAGTCAACTTTTTCAGGCAATGTGATTATTTTCCATGAAAACAGTCAAATAAAGGCTGTTTCTGAAGCAAGATGTCCATCCTCTGGTCTGACACCTACCCCCCTCAGGGCGGTTTCAGGCATTAAAAATGACAACAGAGAAGGTGTCAGTGTTGCTGCTGATGGTCTTGTTTGCTATTGAAGGTCATAAAGAGGCATCAGTGTCATTTTCAGTCTGTTTCTCAGACAGTTCAAAACTCCTCACAGGGCCTTTAACCAAGTTTTTGAAAAATGTACCTCCGGTTATATTGTGTAACTCTTCTAACAGCACTATTTATGCAATCATTGGCATATATCAGCAAATATATAGAGTTTAGAGTTCAGAGTTTGTAGCTTAGCAAAACAACAACAACATCTAATTCAAAGCTGAAGTCAAAGTTGAGCAAATCCCTAATATGAAAGGGGTTTTAAAAGACTAAGTATTGTGGGTGGTGTGTAAAAAATCAGAGGTGAGATTAGCTTGGACCTCTTTCCACAATATGCACACCGGAAATTCTACAACAATGTTATAATGTTCAACTGGAGGGATTTAGCTCTCCAATTTCTAATTTTGTTTCACCTGACGCTTCTTTTTCTCTGCTTCTTGATTGATATGTTTTCTTTGCTATGAGCTCAGAGAGACCACGTGTCATACCTCAAGGTTAAACAGTATATTTGATAACCCATTAGCTACTGACTGCTGAGTCACAACCACAAACTGTGAATAGAGTAGACTACATCACTTCATTTCGCCCATTCAGAGCTTTGAAGCCAAGATACAGACTCTACAGGTGCTGATATTGTCATGAATGAAGAAAGGAGGGGGAGGACCCATGTGCAGATTCAAAATAAATAGGATTTAACAAACTTAAACTGAGATACAAAAATGTACTGCATACAACAAACACTCAGGAAACCCTGGAAACACTAGACCTCGGGAAACAACATCGCAGAACACAGACAAACACACATTACAGACACAATCAACAGACCCAGAAGGGAGGAAACACAAAGGCTAAATAGACACACAGGGTAACGAGTAAGGACACACAGGTGAAGACAATCACAAAGTCGGGAACACACTGGTGAAACTAAACTTAACACACAAGACTATTGTACAAAATAAAACTCTGAAAAACAACTCAAGAGCACAGGAAGTCACACAAGGAATAAAAAGACAAAATACTAAACACACAAGAACACAAAAAGGTAACAAATGAAACACAGAACATGAATCACTGAAACACAATACAAGACACAAGGGTAACTATGAAGTGAAACCAGAAATCAAAGTCAGGACATTACAAAGAAAATACAAAACAAAAGTAACCCATGACAGATATATTGAGCTGGTGCAACTAAGGCTGCACAGAAGCGACTAGGCTAGAAGTGTCTTTGGCTGATGTCAAGATTCAAGATTCAAGATCCAAGAAAGCTTTATTGCTAAGTAGGGGTGCAACGATACACAAAACTCATGGTTCGGTTCGGTTCGATACATTTTCGATACAGTAAAAAAGAAATTTCCATGCCTTTTTTTTACTTGTAGTTTATTGAAATTACCAACATTTGTTTCAGCTCAAAAGCACAGTTTTTAAATCAAATGAAATGTATCAGGGGCAGCTTCACCTGACACATGTTCTGCTGTGCATGGGGGGATTGTGTGTGTGTGTGTGTGTGTGTGTGTGTGTGTGTGTGTGTGTGTGTGTGTGTGTGTGTGTGTGTGTGTGTGTGTGTGTGTGTGTGTGTGTGTGTGTGTGTAGAGGTGTGTGTGTGAGAGTGTATGTGTGTCTTTCTGAGTGCGAAATTTGCCATGCGCGATACAGAGAACAGAGGAGAATTGTAAACGCGTGACCATGTAGAGACAGAAATGACATTCAGTCACGTACTGTAGATAAGATAAATAACATAAGGATATTGAGTCTGTTAAATAAAGAACAAGGTATAGACCTGATCTATGAGAGAGGGAACCTTAAATTACTTCTGCTTTGACTTCCAAGGGGGGGCGGGACCAGGCGGGTGCGCCTCTGATATAACAGCAGGGAAAACACTGTCCGCTATCAGGCTGAAGTCTTCCACAGCATGCAGTATAAGACAATAAGTAATGTATAGACGCACTTTAAAACCACATCACCCAGTCTAGCATCACTATCAACAAAGCTGCACACAGCTACAGGACCACGGAACAACTCTGCTCTGCAACCACAGAGGGCACTTGTGCTTCCCTCTCTTGCGGGCGCACGCTAACACACACATATGTGAACATATGAACCCAGCAGCCCGTTGTGTGGTGAAATATATATTTCCATATGAAACACAGTTAAAACAAACGTGACCAGCTTGGACTGAATGAATGAGGGAGGAGCGCGCAGTTCAGTGGACCTGCGCAGATCCTCTGAACTTTCAGCACAGAGCGCCTCGTCAGAAGTTGATAAAACAAATATAAAATTGCGTATCGTTCGGTTCATAGGGCGTACCGAACCGTGACCACTGTATCGAACGGTTCGATACAGACACACGTATTGTTGCACCCCTATTGCTAAGTTAGCTTGCACACACAAGGAATTTGACGTGGTGATTGGAACACTGGTACTGAACAACAAGACAGTAAGGACAATAAATATAGAAACCTAAACACAGATCTAACAATTAAAAAAATATATATAAATATACTATCTGTACAAAGAAAGGTATGGAAGTAACCAGAAGTAGTGTCATCCACAACGCTAGCCAAACATGCCTTAAACTTAAGTTTTCCAAATCATGCAACTTTTACTTTTACTTAAACCCAGCTAACACTCTATCTGTGCAGACCTACAAATGTAACAATATACGTACACGATTTTAACTCAACACTAGCTAACACCACAGACTGCTACAGTTTAGGCCTTTTCTTTCACTTTGTTCCATGATAAAAGGTAATGTCAGCTTCAGGGATGCACAATATATATTGGTCACATAAATGAATGGTTAAAGTATCCAATAAAAGTTGCTTTTTTCTACTTCTTAACAGTCTGACACAGTAGGGGGCGGTATACGATCCACCTTCACAGATAGAGTAAAGATCAGGTGCAGCCAAAGCCAAAGAGAGGTGCATCACCCGTGTATGTTTTTCAGTGTTTCACAGAAGGTTGAGTGATTACAAGCTTGGCCAGATAAAAGTTTGTGTGTGTGTGCAACATTGTGTATGTCATCAGATCAGTCACAGTACGTAAACTGAGCAGCCGTTTAATCTGAGCCATGAATCCATTACCAGAACTTTGCATTAAGTATAAATGCCCTGGTTATTTAAGCAGGCTTTCTGTATGTCTCTCTTCCGGGGAACCAAACAACAAAGCCCTGTGGTCTCTCATCCACCCACCCTGACAACCCAACCCCCTATGGTGAGGAAAAAGACAAAGATAAACACGGTAATGCAGCATGCGGGCAACTAAAAGCCTTGTTCCTCAAAAAAAAAAGAGAGCGACCATTAAGTCCACAGAAGGCCTCCATCCTTTCAGAGCCAGTCTTTTGATCACTTTGATGTGTCCGAGGCCCCCACACTGCTAATGTCTACTGTAATTCAACAGAAAATCATGCCAACCTTCGCCTTGCTAATGGGAAGACAGGATGTTGTGGCTGAGCTGTCAGAAACTCATTCTCACATTATATTCCAGACCCCATCTACCCCTGCACACACACACACACGCACACACACACACACACACGCACACACACACACACACCAACTCCTTCCACCACAAGGCACACACCTCTGTGGTGAACCGTTAACCTCACTAGGAACCATGAAGAGGGATGTACGTGAGTTAAAGCCTTAGTTCTGCACTAAGGTTGCTTAACAAAGTTGTTGTTAGAGACAATTTTATACATTTTCCCTTTTCGTATAGATAATATATTTATCATCAGTGTGACTTATTGATTGAGCTATGGCACAGATTAAACAACTAGACCACTACAGCCTTAAAAGTTGGTTTCCTACCAAGCAAACTTGGACCAACTGTGAGATTTTGCTCCTCGCTGAAGGAGGCTTTGTGCCGAAATGCGTCAATGCTAGTCTATGCTCTACTTGGGGCGGCTGTGGCTCCGCGGCTAGAGTACGTCGTCTATCAATGGGAAGGTTGGCAGTTTGATCCGAACGCTGAACCCCAAATTGCTCCCTCTGTTGTTCAGAGGTGTGTGATTGTGTGTGAATGAGATTAGCCAATACTGATGGTCCGGTCCCATCTTACAGACTGGACTCAGTCTGATCTCATCTTAATCCACCATGAGGAAAGCACTTTGCAGCATTTAGCAAGTTACAGTGGCAAGGACAAACTTCCTTTAACAGGCAGAAACCTCCAGCAGGACCAGACTCATGTTAGACACACATCTGCTGAGACTGTGTTGGAGAGAGGGATAGAGGAAGATGAAGAGAGGGAGAGATGATAGTGGAGTCTCAGAGGAACCTACGAGACAAGGGAGCACAGGGACTCCAGAAAGGTCTATGGTTAGGAACTTTAATGGGACAGGAAGAGTTAAAGTAAGAGACAGGCAGAGAGTGGAGAGCATATAGCTGCATAACTAAGAGCTGGTCCAAGCCTCTAACCATAAGCTATAAGCTAACTACAGTCTTGTCTTTTTTTGTTAAAAAAAACATAACATTCATTTATGAGAATTTTTATAACAGTTGTATATTTCAACGTATCATCTTTGTCTCGTGTTTGTCATGGAACAAATGTCATTGATGAACATTTTTGGTCATAATTTTCGTTTCATCATTTACAGTTGAGAGAGAGAGAGAGAGAGAGAGAGAGAGAGAGAGAGAGAGAGAGAGAGAGAGAGAGAGAGAGAGAGAGAGAGAGAGAGTAGTAGTAGTAGTAGTTGTAGCAGCTGGAGTCTGGCACGTCCACAGCAGCAGAGATCCAGAGGAACCTACGAAACAAGGGAGCTCAGGGACTCCAGAAAGGTCTACGGTTAGTAACTTTAATGGGACAGGGAGAGTTAAGCATGGCAGTCTAAGCCTATAGCAGCATAACTAAGAGCTGGTCCAAGCCTGATCCAGCTCTAACTATAAGCTTGATCAAAAAGGAAAGTTTGAAGCCTACTCTTAAAAGTAGAGAGGGTGTCTGCCTCCCGGACCCTGACTGGTAGATGATTCCAAAGGAGAGGGGCCTGATAACTGAAGGCTCTGCCTCCCATACGACTATACTACAATTCAATTTACTTTGCCTGGAGTAAAAGTTGTGAAAGGACATTTAGTGTGCTGACAGCTTCACCTTTTAAATAGCCTCTGTGTAGTTATGTGCCTGAAGAAGTTCTTTAGTTGTGAGTTCCTTTTTTTGCTTTTTAAAAAATAAAATATGGCCGCAAGTGCTCGCTAACTTGTCATCTTTGCCATCTTATCACTGACATATAAAGATATAACAATGACAAAGCAACATTTTTGTCACAGTCGAGCTAGATATTGATGTAAATGTGGTGATTAGACCTGTGTCTGTAAAAAAAGAGAATCTTAAAGTGCTACAATCTGAATAAAAGTCTGAGAAACTGAAGCTGAGCCACACAGTAACTATCCTCCTCAAGTATTACGATTGATTGTGTTGTTTCTCTTTGTTCAGTTCTATTTATAATATATGCAACCCAGTTAGAGTTATGACTCATAATGCTTACAATTAGTTATTTTTGTGTGAGCTCACAAACACAAAAATAAAAACAAGAGAATGAGAGAAGTGCTGCATAGTCTGTCTCCAGGATTTGATTTCCCCATGGATGTTCACAAAGCACTGATGATTCACGATGGCAGTCTTCAAAACCATCAATGATGCATCTCTTTCTCTGTAAAATGTCAGTGTGTGAACAGCAACTGGGGCAGAACTTAAAGCTAATGATGTATCTTTGTGTGTGCTTGGACTGGACCAGAGGCTTGGTTTTTGAGCAACCATGAGTCTGGCACTGTGGCCATCACTGTCTCCTGTGCTGGAGCTCAAACTGACCATATTTGGACTATCTGTTACTCGCCTTCTGCCAAGTTGACACGTCCCCATCGCAGTGCCTTGACCACCACAGATTGCCGCTCACCCAAAGTGTACCCTGCCTTATCCTTGATATTACTCCACGTCCTTTAAAGCCCCTGTGAGGAATTTTTGGCTGCTATTGAGGCGGAGTGAAATTTAAAGTAATACCTTTTTTTTTTTACGACCTACTGAAGCAAACAAGACCATCAGCAACAAGACTGGCAGATTCTACACTTTGAATGTTAGCGTATAACCTGTGTGAGAGTGTAGGTGTCAGACCAGATGATTGGCAGCACACTGAAGTAATTGCCGTTTCTCCACAGCACATATTCACATGAGAGATGTGTTTGACTATTACAAGCCAACAGGATGAAAATTTTTATCAGAACCTCTGACACAGGTACAGGACATAATCAGTGAAGAGATAAGATGTACTTTGTTCACTAAATTGACAAAAGAAGAAAGTTCCCCACAGATATTTTAATCTGACTGATCTTTTTATTGATTTCATTTATTGTTAACTTGGAAGCTATTTTAGATTAGTTTTAGTCTTAGTTATAGATCAAAATGCTGGTTAGTATTAGTCACATCGCCAAGCCAGGACAAACTGAGACTTTGACACTCATCTTAATCCAACATGAGCAGAGCACTTTGCAGCATTTAGCAATTTACGGCCAATTTCCACCAGATCTGTGTCCAGTCCATCTGGGATCCATCACTGCACCAGATCTGATAGGTTTCTATTCTAGACAATCTGTTAACTTCCTCTGGTTCCGCTCCGTTGCATCTCTGATCCAGCAGGTCAGAGCCCTCTGGATCAGATACACAAGATTTCTATTTCTGTCGGATGCTGGAGCACGACGCATCAATCTCAGTAGAGCAGATGGAGCGGGACAAGAAGTCAGGTTTCACCAAAACAAAATGAAAACATCCGGTTAATTTTCAGAAGGAAACACTCTGTGTTATCACCAGATCGTATTTCACTTAACTACAACAACAAACCGTCATGATGAGCGGAGCCAGGCCTGGAGTCAACAGGTCAGAGGTTTTCAGAGGACCAGAAAGACAACATGGATGAGGAGAGGAGGAGGAGAATCCTTGATTCAGTGATTGCGGCTAGAAAACCTCGGTCACATGACTCCCGGCGGTCGTGATCTGTGCTGCGTTCCGAAAACGCAAACAGTTGAGAGAGCACGGAGGCGTACACAGATCTGGTGGAAGTCCCATCTTACAGTGGCAAGGACAAACTTCCTTTAACAGGCAGAAACCTCCATGAGGACCAGACTCATGTTAGACACACATCTGCTGAGACCGTGTTGGAGAGAGGGATAGAGGGAGATGAAGAGAGGAAGAGAGAGAGAGAGAGAGAGAGAGAGAGAGAGAGAGAGAGAGAGAGAGAGAGAGAGAGAGAGAGAGAGAGAGAGAGAGAGAGAGAGAGAGAGAGAGAGAGAGAGAGAGAGAGAGAGAGAGAGAGAGAGAGAGAGAGAGAGAGAGAGAGAGAGAGAGAGAGAGAGAGAGAGAGATGATAGTGGTGAGACGGATAGTAGTCGTAGAAGCTGGAGTCTGGCACGTCCACAGCAGCAGAGATCCAGAGGAACCTACGAGACAAGGGAGCTCAGGGACTCCAGAAAGGTCTATGGTTAGTAACTTTAATGGGACAGGAAGAGTTCAAGTAAGAGACAGGCAAACAAAGGAGAGAGATTGAATCCCAGTGTGTCAGTTCCCCTGCAGCCTAAGCCTATAGCAGCATAACTAAGAGCTGGTCCAAGTCTGAGCTAACCCTTTAAGCTATGAGCTTAGAGTTTTCTTATCAATTGTGTATTTCTAGTTTATCATTGTTGTCTCGTCCTCGTCATGGAACAAAGGTCATTGAGAAACATTTAGGCCATCATTTTCATTAACAAATGTAGAACTTGTGTTAATCAGTCCGTTTTGTTTTGTCTTTTTTTGGACAAGCTGCTCCAGACAACCCCCAGAGGGATTATAAAGTTATTTGAATTGAATTAAATTAAATGAAATGGAACCAAACTGTGACCATCATTTCCTAAATGAACATCACAGCATGCTTAAGAGTACTTGAAACCTGTACTTGAGACTTAGAAAAATGTTTACATGGGTAATAAATAAACTGATAAATAGACTACCTTCCTCGTTTCATTTTCTGTTTTCATTTGTTTATTTAAATATTCATGCTCAATCCAAGGTCCAGAGCAAACAAACCAACATGAGCCCATGGATATCTCAAGTGAATTAATGAGTTTCATAAAAATGGAGACACTAGTCCTGGTTCTGAAAAGTTGATTCGATCCCAGGCTCTTGCAGGAGCATTCATCTACTGCAGCCAGCAAAGAGGGACAGACACTAATAACAAAGAAGTCCCTGCAACGGCCTGACAAATAGCACCATGTTTCAGAGTTTATAAAACAGCCACAATATCAACACCAGCTCCCAAACTGTACATTAGAGCTGTGTAATTGAATGACAAAGTCCGCAAGGTGCCTCCACCCCCAACACTCCCCCTGCTTGACAGCCAGAACAAATGCAGCCAGGGCCGGCATCTCCTCTAATACATTTGATTGCAGAGTATTGTGACCCTAAGTGATGGAGAGCACTGCTGGAGTGGTTGACACTAACAATGTTAACAGAGAAAACAATGCAGTCTGTACTGCTCTAACTCTCACTGCAGCTCTCACTTCACAGGGTAAGAAAACACAACCATCAGGGTGTTCCCCTCTGCAGTGGAGTGAGACCCAGCGTCCAGGGGTTTTTATGTTGTTTACAGGCGGCCGCTCACCCAATAACTGAGCCCTCTTCCTCACTGCAACTTTACCAGCCCCGGCTTTTATTGCACAGGAGCAACATGTTTAGTGACCGTCTTGCTCTCAGCCGTTTTCCTACTTACATTTACTTTGCGCTTCTCCTCCAGTGAAGCTCATAGGAGTTTCTCCACACAGTCGCTGTTAGGCCTTTAAGTGGCATTCAACGCATCTTTTTTCAGAGGTGCAGAGTGTACCGAAACATCCTTTTCATGCAGCAGGCGGCTTTAGTTTGCTGAAATTGCACTTGAGTGGAAGGAAAATTGCCATCAAAACAAATTTACGAGGAGGTTATGTTTTGAATCCCGTCAGTCTGTTATGAATACTAGATATTTAAGATATTTCTCTGCTGTGTGTCATTATGATATTAGGATGGTAATTTAAGGACATTTTTATGACTCAAGATCATGTCAATCATCTGCAAACTACGTCACAGTGTCAAATGTTCCTGGTTATTTAATTACACTGAGTTGGCAAAAGTTTTATAACTATCGGATATTTTAACCAAATACAGCCCACATATGTTTAGATTTTAATATTCATCCCACATCAATCAATCAATCTTTATTTATTTATATAGCACCAAATCCCAACAAATGTTCTGTATCCAAACAGAGCAGGTCTAGACCATACTCTATGTTCTATTATTAACAAAGACCCAAAATCAAGACAGGATAAGATCCAGTCCCATCTTACAGACAGGACTCAGTCTGATCTCATCTTAATCCACCATGAGCAGAGCACTTTGCAGCATTTAGCAAGTTACAGTGGCAAGGACAAACTTCCTTTAACAGGCAGAAACCTCCAGCAGGACCAGACCACTGCTTTGCTTATATCCTGCACACCTCAATCACAAGTGTTACATTGCTTTTTTTTTTAACTAGAAGCATATATTGGAGGATAATATTATGCAAAAGTAAATTATTATTATTTATTTTTAATCCTTCATTTGTTGAAAAAAGGTAGTTTTACAACCAAAAACAGACAAAGCTGAGGGGCAGTTCCCTGAAGGGCTTTATTCAAGGTGCAACCACAACAGACACTGACAGAAAACAATGGTTTTAAATATACATACATACATACATATATATATATATATATATATATATACAGTCATTGTGTCTGGATAGGGAAAAACTGAGGAGGACCCATGTGCAGACAATAAAGATTTAATGATAAAAGAAAAAAAGGTACAAACAAACTTACTAAAATGTCCACAAACTTAATTCAAAAGAAAACACTATAAAAGCTGGGATAAGGGAACACAAGAAAGACATTCAATGATCCAACACAGGAAAGGGGGAACAGAGGAACCAAATACACAGAGTAATCAACACAGGTGTGGACACAGGTGAGACTAATGAGGGGAATCAGTAAAGGAGGGAAACACACAAGGACAGAAAGTAACTAAACTGTCCACAGGTGTGGACACAGGACACAGGTGAGACTAAAGAGGGGAATCAGTAAAGGAGGGAAACACAGAAGGACAGAAAGTAACTAAACTGGAGACACAGGGATTCAGAACTACAAACTAAAACAGGAAACACAAGACTAGACTCAGAAAACACAAGAAAATACAACAAGAGACATGGATCACTAAACACACAAGGGACCAAAAGGATAACTAATACAGAATAAATACGGTGAGGAACCAAGGCAGGAAGCACAAGAAGAAACTGAACTAATCATCAACTCATGACACATTGAAGTACAAACTGTATATACATTTTTTTTTCATTATAACTCTCCCTCCATAGTGTTTCTCTTGAAAAGGGAAAGACAAGAGCAAGACTTAAACACTTCCATAAGATTGTATTTTGTACTCTCACATTGTTGGCATCAACAGAAGTCACTTCATGTCAATGTCAAGTTTATACGTAAAGCCCACAATCACGACAAGAGTGTTAAAGCTTCAAGGGCTCGGATTATACAAAGAACAAGGACATCTCTTGAAGAGGCCAACGAGAAATATGCGAAGTCAAGGACAACGTACACAGAAAAGCACCAAACAGGCAGGAAAAACTGAAGGGGCAGAATAGATGTTCTGATGAAATAGTAAACCATAAAGCTTTTAGAAATACCACCACCCAATACTACACACTGCATACTACCTGTATTACCCCACCCTATAACATATCTGCTCTCATCTCAGTCACATAAGGTGCATTTTGTCCAAGAGTTCCAAGGTCTTTAGCCCCCAGAACTACTTTAGCCTCAACTACAAGGTTCCTGTGCCCCCATTGTTGTCTGCATTTCGACCGCGGGCTGAAGTCCTGGGTAGATTGTGAAAATCCGGCCAGTGACGTATGGAGAAAAAAAAGTAAATGCACTACACCATCAGACCAGTAGAGGGCAGTAAAACAAAGAGGAATGCCATTCATCACAGATGACACCATAGAATCAGACGGACAGGCAGGTATCATTATGAGCAACACAACAGTTAGCCTGTTAGCATGAAGAGACTCAGCTGGTGCTGTTTTAGATGGTGCTATATTTCATCACAGATGGATTCACTGAATCAACACATGAGAGGAGATAAGCGCGAGTAGCAAAGACGTTTCAACACGGCTTTAAAATCCTTTTGAACTCAAAAAGCCATGGCAGAGATTGACTGGTGTTTTGGTTTAAACAGCGACCCTGTTAACTGGAGACTCTCAGCCAGATGCATCCCTCATAAACGTCTTTAGACGATAATTAAATATCTGATGAGGATATTTTGAAATCTTAATAAAAACTAAACTAGTTTGCATTCCCAGGAACTCCCTCTGTGTTTCAACAGCTGTGTAAACTCCACAAACACTGACACGTTCAGCTGAAGGTCTCCAGTTTACAGGGTCACTTTTAAAACCATAACACCGGGAGAGACGCATTCACGGTGGGCTGAGAGAAGACGACTGTTACAAGCTGCTAAATCAAGAGAATCACAGCTTCTTCTTTTGAAAAGTACACACACATACAAAAAAGATAGAACAAATAAAAACTAATGAAAGAAAGAGAAATCAAGAGAATCACAGATGTGTGTGATGTTATTGTGGATGGCGGGCGAAATAAAAACACTGCGGCTAATCTACCAATCAGACACGTTCAGCATTTTAGGCCTGTCCCCCCAAAAGTCCCGGGACCTTTGAAAAGTACTACCCCCCTATTAGGGGCTTTTCTGGGTGGAGATTATCTACCCCTGAGCTAAATTTAGACCCTGGGTCCACCGGTCGAAACACACGTAGTTCAGGGGTAAAGTTCCTGTGGTTGAAAAACGCCGGCTGACACACCACATGGTACATTAAGAGTTTTGGTAACACTTTAAAATCAATGAATCATTAGTTTCCCCCTCCTTGTTATCATGTGGTGCATGCTTTATTACAAACCATGCATCACCCAGTTCTCTGTGCTGCTGCTTCTTACAGCGTATTGTTTTGGTGATTACTAACACAGTTGTAAATGCGGGGTGTTCCTCTCCTCCTACGCCCACGTGGAGTTCTTTAACTCACCTGCTTTAGCTGGAAGGATTCCTGTCAGGCTGTGTCTGGCTGCTTCCCGTGGTCCTGCTCTGTTTGTTCAGACCAGAAAACACTGATTCATAAGCCTCATCAGTAAACAAGGCCCGATGACTCAGCAGGAGAAAAAATAACACATTCTGCCTGTCACATTTGAAAGTCAATGAGCTCTGATGTTCTTTGATACAGTGCACCAGCTAGCCACAAAAAAAGGGGAATGTCGAGTACATTCAGACAATCACACCATGTCTCTCTTTTAATCATTGTTTATTTATTTATTTGTGCTAAGTTTTTAATGAGTTGTTGACACAGATGATCCCAAACATCTGCTGGACCCTCACGGTTCATGATGGGATAAAACCAATTAGACTGCAACACCCCCGAGCTGGAGTATTGTGGCTCTCAAGCATGTGTGAAACTCATCAGCTCCAGCTTTATCTGCCAGCCCACTTCCCAGCGGATAATTTCTCCCCGCCTTTGTCTGCACACTGGTCTCTGCTGCCTTTTGAATTGTCAAGGTTGCCTTTAAAGGAAGAAGATTGTTGATGGATTAAAAACATATCGAACATCGGTGAAGTGTTGAATACAGATCCAGATCACCTGAAGGCTTTCATTTGCATTTTTAAATTTGCCTCAGGCAGAGTTCTGAGGGGCTACACGGTCCTCACTGCCTTGTGTTTGAATTACTTGATACATTCTCCCTCAAGTGCAAAAAATAGATGATTTTCTAAACACACAATGGCGAACAGATTTGTGAAGTAACTATGAACAACTTGTGCCCTCGGGGAAGACTACTTTTGTCTGATAAACAACCACTGTACCCTCGGGAGGGACATTACAAACAGCAGGATGACTTTTATTATCTCTTTAATGCAACTCCAAGATGTGCTCATTTTCAATTTGCTGTGCACATTCAGAAACAAAGTGACAATAAATGCAGCTTGTTACTGTAAATGCTGAAAATTAGCCATGGTGCAACTCCCTTTAATACAGGGAAGACAGAGCAGTCCCATCCAGGGGACATTCAATCATTATAGCACCCAAATCATCCACACCGTGGACTATATGAAGCCATCAGACACAACACTCATTTAATACAAAGATTTATATCAAGCCAACAGATAATCAATTATTGACTTTGAGTCTAAAAGCAAAGATAAGTCAAGATAGACTTTGTTGATATGAGAGGGCACAATCACAGGTTACAACAAATACAGAGGAAAGAAAAAGAGATGATGTTCAGAGGAAAAACAGATAACTCTGTTTTTATAATTAAACAACAAAACATATTTCTTTTTAGTTAATTTTTTTAGATTCCTCTAATTAGTAATATCATTTTGACTTTGGCAAAGCAACCTCAGTTGTTTGATAATACCTTAAGCTAGTAATAGAACAAAACATTTTAAAGTGAGTTATCTGTTTTTGCAAATAAACTCTGATGATGTTCAAGATGTTGAATACATTTAAATAAAGAGAGTTAGGGAGGGAGAAAGAGAAGAAGAAAGGATGGAAGGAAAAACAAGATAAAAAATTAGGACAAAAATTGAAGAAGAAAGGAAGGACAGAAGAAAGGGTGAATTAAGGAAGGAAGGATCATTAAAAAAAATGGGGGTGGGGGGGTGGAAGATGAAAGGCAGGACAAAATTAAGGACAGACGAAAGGAAGGACAAAATATTGAAAAAGGAAGGAAATAAGGATGGAAGGGAACAAAAAAGAGACAAATCAGAAAGAAAGAGAAGAAAAGAGCTTTTGTTTGAATTCCCTCCTTCATTAATCCTAAATAAAAAATAAAAACAGCGATGTTCAGACTTCCTCTCTTAAAAGCTTTTTTTTCTTTTCCTCAGATGAAGCTCAGAACACAGTGACTGTGTCTGCGTTCCAGACTTAAAGCAGCACATCTGAAGCCCTGTTTGCAATGAGCTACATTAGACTTGTCTGTAGGGCTAACTAAAGGTTGTTTTTATGTTTCAAATACATGGGCCAGACTTGACCATCAAACAGGCCGGGGGGGTCCGAAGTGAGTCTCCACCACCTCCTTATTGTCAGACTTTGGGACGATCTTAACACCATGAGATTTCTCAAACTTCACCGGGTTCTCCAAACCATGTGTAGATCGTGCTCCTCATGGCGTCCATGTCCAGAGCAGTGATGACATCGTACTGCTTAAAGTCATCTTCACCAGCTTCAAACTGATCTTTGGGCTTGAAAAGTCATCCTTGTTTATTTGTTTTTTCTCAGACTTTCTTTCTTACTGACTGATCAGCTGACTGCTTCACTGAAAGAAATCTTGAATTGGATTTTTTTTAATTTCACCAAATCATGCTCAGATTCCTGTCACAGAGGATTTGCTTTAATGTCTCCTTGTTAGAAATAATGTGTTAAATAAATAAATAATAGGAAGGAATGTATTGAAATTCACCCCAGCTTACTATAAACCATGTTCAAATATATGCTGTCTATTGTGGCTCTGTTCTTTAAAAACAAACAGACTGATAAAAGCTTGGTAGCAGAAGGTGTCGTCGATACCATTTGATAGCAGATGTGTTGCTCCGTCTTTGTTTTCTTTCAGAGTAAAACTAAGGTTCCTAAAGAAAGAGAGATTTTGATTAACTCCAAATTGAAAAGAACAGAGAGAGCTCTTCTAACTGCTAAAATCACAGCTCTTCTGTCTTCTTGATTTCCCTCTCTGCCTCTTCTGTCCGTACACATTTCCTTTCCTCACCTCCTTATAACACCTTATTTCATTAAGTGTCCACCAGCCTTCCTCCTTATCAACAGCCACAAATTACTTATTTTCCCGCCACCTTGTAATAACCCCGGCAGGGTTTTTTTTTCCAGGCAATCAGAGCAGCATGGGAGGTCTCTAAGCAAGCAGCGCTGTCAGTGGCTTCATATCAGCGCGGCCATGCTACTTCAACAGGGGAAATGTCACTTTTGATATCTCCCCCTGGTCATTGTCAGGGTGGGGAGTCTAACCCGGCTAATGAAGTAAAAAGGGGAACACCGTGGGAGGGAAAACGGTCTCTGGCTGAACTCTGTGTACTACACAACACTGTTTGAAGCTGTCCGTTTAATTTATGCATCATTTCTAATCTTTTGTTTCGTGCACAAACATCAAATCTGTCATAATTTTTGGATTTTTCTATTAATTTTGATTTTATTTTAGCTGCCTTCATCCTCACAGACTTTGTTCTCCTCTCCTCAGAGATATTTCGGATGCACAGACACGTTTGTTTGTCAAGAAAGCTTGCCGCATAACAATGACAGCATAAGTACAACAGCAGCATGTGTTACTCATTAGACATTTAATCACTTCTAACAACCGTGTGCTGGCTCCCATTGTCAGTGTTTCATGTCACGGTGTGTAGGCTGTGAGGAGACATAAAGGAGAAGAGATCCCAACAAGATCTTTGATCAGCTGAGGCGGCGTGAGACCAGTTTGTGTCATCGTTGTGTGTACTGTATTTAATGCACTGCCACAGCCGATACATCAGCAGCCGACAGCAGAGCTTTAACTCTTTCACACATTAAGCTGCTGGTCATATATTCACTCGTGATACCATCGTTTCACGCTGACTTTATTTATCTCCATGGCTCGTATACTCATTTGTTTCCCTCCTTGTGTTTGTCATGTATTTGTCCTTTCATCCAGATGCTCCCACCACTACCCCTATACCCACCACAGCCACCACCACCTCCACCATCATCACCACCACCATGTCCTACCCCGAAGGCAATCCAGGTACAGTATCACCCTCACACAACCTGTTTACTTCACGTTCATGCTGTGTGTTTATGTGCTCCATGGTTCCCCGAACAGTCTCAAATCACTCCATAAACATCCATCATCATCATCATCATCATGCCTCAGTGGAACATACATATTCATATATGTATGTTGATTTCCCACGGCGTTAATGTCAGACAGTGTGATCAGCTTTAAAATAAGCTTTGACGGCTAAATACAAATCTTTCTCGGCATTTAAAGCAGGGGTTCCCAAAGTGGGGGTCGGGACCCCTAGGGGGGTCAGGGAGGGGGGGGACGAAATGCCTTCCAAAACTTATTTTTTAAGTAATCTAAAATGTAATATTTTACTCATTATTGTAAAAATAATGAGTCAAATTTGAAATAAAACTTTGGAAATACAATTTTTATCGTTAGTCATCCAGTTATATAAATGCTAGGTGACTCCTAAGGTTAGTGTAAGAGAAATGGTTAGTTAACAGTTAATTAACAAAATGATCAGTAGCAGAAAGCTAATTCTCAGCATTACAAGAAACACAACTACATGTGAATGTAGGTAGGCTAATTATCCACAGACCAGCTAAATTAAGTATGAAGCCACATTTAATCACTTTGAGGGACAGTGGGGGGAGCCTTTGGGACCTATATTTTGGGGGTCATGGGCTGAAAAGTTTGGGAACCCTTGATTTAAAGGGTAAAAAATCACACAAAGATTAATTCACAAACTGTAGATTCTTTAGTATAGAACAAAGAGCATTAAAGTGGAATGAAAGCTTGGTCAGGTTATGCTTACTCTTCATATTTCAGTCATCAAGACTCAGATTTAGACAACAAAAACAAGCTAGTTGTTTTTTAGTAGTTTGCACTGCTCAAGAATGGTTCAGTATTTTGGGTGGTATCCTTTTTCGTTACTCTGCAGTGAAGCAAAGCCAGACTTCAAAACACAAGAAGTCTGACAATTGATCGATGAGTTACAAGTTATGAGTTAGTCAAGTGTTAGTACGTTTCCCCATGGATGTCGCTCTTTCTAAATAAATTCACCCAAACAGTTCAATCAATCAATCTTTATTTGTGTAGCGCCAAATCACAACAAACGTTATCTCAAGACTCTTTTACAAACAGAGCAGGTCTAGACCACTCTATGTCAAATTATGAACAGAGACCCAACACCAAGACAGGATAAGACTCAGTCTGACCCCACATTAATCCACCAAGAGCATTGCATTTAAGGTTGTATCTTTGTGGATGTGTGAGCCTCCACCTTGAACAGCTGATATTTTTCAGCAGCACAGCCCATGGTTCGGTTACAAACGTTGACATATACAATGCCTTATTGATGCAAAAATAGAAACACTCAACTGTCATTAATTACTGTTTAATAAGAAGGAAACATGGTGGATAGAAATAGACTTCATGTAAAGTAGATAGTATGCATCATCATCATGAATTGTGATTTGTTACAGCAGTCCTCTGCACATAATGCCGTGCCTCCACAAGTTTTTGTTCTCCTCAGACGTGTTTGGGTGTATACAGAGGTTTAGATTGAGTGCAGAAAAAGTAGAACAAGTCCTAGCGTCGCTCCCGTTGCTTGGGTTGTCATGAGTACTACCTCTCTCAGCAACCTGGTGACTGTCGGCAGCGTTCATTCACTGCTTTGTTCCCCCAAATCCTGTCACAGCAGGGTTGCACAGCAGGCCCGGTGCTCAGAAACACGCTGTGGAAAGGATTTGGTTTCCTCCACCGAACTGCAAACTATAAATTATTTGGTTACACATGCAAACAGTGTGATATCACCTGAACTGGCACGATGGGAAAAGCTAATACTTACACATTTCACAAAAGGATGTAAAAGAAGATTCATGGACGCTGGATTCTGTGTGATAATTGTGGTACGTCGAGGTGCAGCAGTGGAGATGAACAATAAGTCAACGGGAGCACTTGAAAATTAGACTCTTTTTTGAAATAAGCAAATTTGATCTGGCTCTTTCAGGAGCACAACTGGGGGCTATTGTGAGTATAAATCTCCAAAGGGAGCAGACAGAAAACATCACTCAATGCCTCGACTCAGACATCAGCCTGAGCTCCAAATGCAATCAAAGCCTCTCTGACAGACCGCTCAATTGGAACAAATCTCACGAGGCTGGCAGAAATCACAGGCATTGTGCTTGATTATGCCATCTGATTGGATTAAAGAGAATACGTATCCATGCAGGCTGATTGATAGCTCCTTTGCCTCAGATCAAGGAGTGCGGAGCCCTCACAGGCCCGGGCTGATTATAGCTATCCCCCCTGATTCACACTAAGATCTCTGCTGATTATTTCTAATGCCCCCGCTGAGGATAATACAGTTACTTTATAGGTAAATAAAAGCTCTAATCACGTGCATTTACTTTAGATTACTCCCATAGATTTAACTAGATAATGAATAAAAGATAGTGACATTTATACTTCTAGTGTGAAAAGAGAAATATTGCTGGGAAAAAAATGTAAATGTGGAAATACTTTCATTCATTAGCATCAAATATTTGCAAATATAATGTGACTAATTGCAAGCTCATGAAGATCCTTACACTGTCCTGCAATAAGCGACTTGTATTCCAAGTGTGACAGCTAGTTAATGGTTGTAGGTCTTCTAATAATAATAATAATAATACAAATAATTATAATTATAATAATTATAATACAGTTTATTTATATAGCACTTATAAAAACAGATGTTACGAAGTGCTTTACATGATAAAAACCCACAATGATAAACAAAGCATGAGGGGGAGACATATAGAGCTAGCAAGACAATTTAAGAGGAACAGCTGAGTGAAAGAGTAAAACAGAAACTACTAAAAACATTAACAACAGTTAAAATCAGTAAAACAAATAAAAACAATGAGTGAATAAAAGAAAAACATTAATAAAAGTAAATTAAAAATAAATGCAGCATCATGGATAAAACATAATATTACAGGACGGCTTTTGGATGAAAATATGTGTTTTGTGTTATTTAAAAGAAGATACTGACGTAGCTGTCCTCAGATCGTTCCACCGTCGTGGAGCCAGAACAGCAAACGCTGTCTAAACCAGGAAACAAGGTAGTGATTGAGCCCGTGTGGTTGACTTTCTCTGTGCATCCATGGAGTAAATATGGAAACTATGACCTTAGAAATACAGAAAAGACATGTGACTGATGTCCCGCTTAATGTGAGGCATGCGGTCCAAAAACAAAACTGGGTAACACTTTACAATAAGGGTCCCTTAATTAGCGTTAGTTAATGCATTATTAAGCATTAATTAACAGTTTAATAATAGTTTAATAATCGTTATAATGTATTACCTAACATTAACTAACACATTAGTTAGTGCATTAATAAGCAGTTAATTAATGTCCACTGCTCAGAGTTAATTAATACATTATTAAGCATTAATAAAAGTTACAAAACTTAATTAGTTAACCATTAGTGAATGCTTTCTGGACCCTTATTGTAAAGTGTAACACATGCATCACTTAAGTAACACATTATAAATGCTAAACTGCCTCATAAGCATTACTTAACCATAATTAAGCATTAGTGAATGCTTTTTGGACCCTTATTGTAAAGTGTAACACATGTATCTCTTAGGTAACACATACGCTGAAGCAAAATGAGTTGAAATGTAGTTGAAGCAACACATATAAAGAATTAACACATTTTATTTAGAATAAAACAGATAATCACAGATAACATCTCAACTGGCACAGAGAAGTACGGTGGCCCTGAGAGCTCACAGCACTGCAACTTAAGAAAACACATGCAAAAAGACAAAACACAAGAAAATTAAGAAAACATCTTCATCAATTTGACAACACATGCGCAGCATTTAGAAAACGTGATGCAAAGACAACAGCACTACACATTAAAAAAAGCGCTGCAAATAGACAGCAACACAACAGAAGTGTTTCCAGAGGACACTTAAAAGTGATGCACACGCTTATGCTTATGCTTATGAGGCAGTTTAGCATTTATAATGTGTTACCTAAGTGATGCATGTGTTACACTTTACAATAAGGGTCCAGAAAGCATTCACTAATGGTTAACTAATTAAGTTTTGTAACTTTTATTAATGCTTAATAATGTATCAATTAACTCTGAGCAGTGGACATTAATTAACTGCTTATTAATGCATTAACTTATGTGTTAGTTAATGTTAGGTAATACATTGTAACGGTTATTAAACTATTATTAAACTGTTAATTAATGCTTAATAATGCATTTACTAACGCTAATTAAGGGACCCTTATTGTAAAGTGTTACCCAAAACGGTAATCATGGCCGTACAATTTTTGGTGAGAGGGTTTGATAACAAAAAAGAAGCTTTGACTTCTGCATGTTGCACAAATCAGATTTTTTAGTACTTTTCATTTTTTTAGCAAGAAACATTTTCATAATTTTCTGCAAAAAGGCATCCTTGCTCGATGCACTTAATATTCTGTTGCTTACTTCATTCTTAAGAAAGAAGCAACTTGAGTGTGAAATGCTGAGAAAATCAGACCCCCAAACTGAGGAAGAATAAAGATTTTTTGTTTTCTTAAACCTTAAGACTAACATTCATTGAAACACAGGCCATCAGTGTCATGGGCAGACTGAGTTTAAGATATCTGCTGTCTCTCTAATCTTACAACTTTTAATGCACATTGATTTTTCCTCTTGTGACTGCTAACTCAAAATTAACAGTTTTCATTCATGACCTTGGAAACTGTATGGTCAATGAAATCAAAGTCTACTTGCTTCCTTTCATTGGCTCTCAAACACATCTAATAGTCGTCATGAACTCGTCCTTCATGGTCGAACATAATAGACTCTGAGTCCTTTGCGAACACCTCCATACTTCATGACGGGGTGAGATAAATCTGATTTCATAGAAGTTAAAGTCCAGAGGAAATCACATTCAACATAGAGCTTCCATGAAATAAAAGGAAAATTATTTTGCTGACATTCTCTGCGATTACTAGAAACCGCTGTACGGCGTTGGCGAGTCTTTTCAGTCCCCGATGAACAGGACTTGTGTCGAGATGTGTGGGCTCCACCTGACAAAGCAAACCTCACGTCTGCAGTGCCAATATTTTCAGGTTAGAACAACCCACTTACAGTTTCTGCCAGATGTCCTCTCTTTGCTTTCAGCTGTCAGGGGCCTTCCATTATTACTGTGTACATAGATTGAAGGTAGCACACTCGTATGGCCATAATACACTCTGCCAGTTGATTTCATTTGCCAGCAGTGTGCCGCACAAATCGAAGCCCCACTGCCAAATGAATCTATCAAAGTGGGATTGAGGTTTTTTTTATCAGTTACCCATTAGGGGAACAGTATAGTGCACTTTAAAAAAATCTATTGAGCCCCAACACATGGCTCTTTGAGTGCTTGGCAGGGTTTGGAAGCTGACATGGGGAAATGATTAAATTTCTGTTTCACTACCAAATAAAATGAACAGATATTTAGATTCCAAGCTCTAACAAATAGGGTGTATTATTCTATCACATTTTTATAATCCTCCAAACACCTTTCAGGTACTGAGTGTTCTGCTTCCCTTTCTTTAGTGTCCTGTCTCTCTCCCCTGTGTGCGCCACTGTCCATAATCTTTTTCTTTCCTGCCATTTCTATGTCAGTGTGAAAGAAAGATTTTCCTTGAAAAGCAACATTTTGTGCTGCACACTCTCCTCGGGGGCCGCAGTCTATTATCTTTTTAGTGGTAGTCAGGGCCAATAGGAGGTCTTTTGTGCAACAGCAGCCGACCCCTAAAAGTACAAATGCACTGCTGTTCTTTGCAGGGATTCAACATTCATCCTCCCACATATTCTATTTTTCTCATCACCTCTCCTCCACTCTTTCCCTCCTCATCAGCACAATATGACAGATCATCCCCTAATTCAACACACACACACACAGAACAATGCCACTTAATCCCACAATGAAGGAAAGAGATAATAAATGTGTATTGTACCTTCCATATGCAAGCGAAACAATCAGACGGAGGGCTAGTATTACTTTTAATTGATAGAAGACTATAAACAGTGCTGACAACCAATTCATTTAACCCACGCTGTCAACAGGATAACAAACCAGACAATGGAAGGAAGAGAAACAAATAACCATTACGTTTGTCAGGCTCTTAAATAACATAGACTCCCTCTGATGAAGACACTCAGGGTTCGTACTGGTGCTTGAAATCCTTGAAAATGCTTGCATTTTAATGATGTGTTTCAAGGTTTGAAAAATGCTTGAATTTTGGGTCTAAGTGCTTGTAAATGTTTGAAATTGTAATCATATATATGTCACAATTAACATAAATCTAACTCAACAGATTGATTCAATGGAGAGAAATAAAACAGTCAAATGTAAAACTATAATAACTGCTCTCCCTGATGTGCTTGCGTGTGTGACATGCTGGTCTGTTGTCATGTGTGACGTGACGTCGCCCCCAAGAGGACAATGCGACACCACGTTAGCCCTACACGTTAATTAGCCTATTATTTGTTGATGCTAACCGCCTGTTTGTGCTCTATGCTAGGTGTGTGTGATGTGGAAGCACTGTGCCATATAGCGTGTAGGTGGTGTGATGATTCCCAGCAGCCGTACCGCTGTCACCCGGGGGGTGTTTTTAGCTTGCATGATCAGTTATTGCATGACTGCGGTCGGTTGGCAACAAATCTCGTCTAAAAATACAGGGTCGTGCCTGAGCCAGCATCCACGGAGTGGGAGGCTCTCCCGCTGGATACGAAGGCACGACATAGGGTTTGTCCAGATTTGTACTAATCTACCTATTGTAGTTACGGCGGACACAACTCTAGTCTCCTTCTTTTTACGTTTATTGCACACTGGTACACATTAAACGCACACTTGCCTACCGACACTTGCTGGTTAGAAGTTATTTGGACTCTTAATTAGGTTGTAAACCTGCAATATAAGCACAAACACAACTCAAAATTAACCAACATTCTTGTTTGAAACATCAGCACTGACAGTATACAGTTACTCACCGACAAGGTGTACAAGTCCTCACGCTTAATCATGTGAAATGAAACCAAAAGGATTAGCTACGCTTTTTGGTAAGCCCCGCCCCCTGCGCACACACAACTGGGAGACCAGGACACTCCAATCCAATAAAGCCATGTTAAGCTCTCAAGAAACACCTATTACTTAAACAGAACAATGGTTACAACTGCTGTAAAGCTATACAGTGTTTCTCATCGAGACCCGTCACAGACAGACCTGACAGGTCTGAGCCCCGAGCTACAAACACCCCGCAGGTGACAGCGGTACAGCTGCTGCTTGTGTCTGAACATTGAACCCTGGACACTTTAAGATTCTCTGAACTTAGATGTGCCTCCACGTCACGACCTCTCGACTAATACCTGCACACAATGTAGAAAAGAAGTGATTCTGTTACCTCTTTGCTTAGCTTGTCCATTTTATAACTGCAGCAGCTGGCTCGTGATTAAAGTCGATGGCAACACAATAACTGCCATCATGTGACGTACGGCCCTAACAGAGCATCAGTAGTATTATAGCACTCAGCATCATGGAAAACAGCAGTCTGGAGCCAAACATATCTTCTTAATGTGGAGGTTTATTCTCTTCTGAGGGTATTACTGCATACACAATGACCAAGAGAAGATGAAACTCGTAAAAAGAGGTCAGGATGCAATCAGCCAGTAACGCAACATCTGAAAAATACTGACAATAAAGACAGATTTTCAGTTATTCAACTCAGTATATACACTACTCGTGTATGAAAGCTATATCACAGAGTCTCGACTGTATGAAGTGTTAGAACGAGTTTAATAACTGCTAATTGTGCTAATGCATCTTCTAATACTGCACATTCAGTCATTGTGTGGAAGGTGAACATATAAACAAACATCCATGTAGGAACATGTCTTAAAGTGCGAAAGACATTACAGTGTTCAGTGACTTGTAATGCTAAAGTCTTTGTGGCCCATCAAGGGAGCTAAATGCTAACATTAACATGCTAACCTGCTTACAATGACACTGCCAACATGCTAATGATTAACACACAGGCCTTTGATGTTTACCATGTTTACCCACCTCCTCAAACAAATTAGCTTTTTGATGTCACATTATCTAATTAGCATGCTAACATTTGCTAATAAGCACTAAGCCTAATAGAGCAGGGGCTGATGGGAATGCTGATGATTTTGATGGATTTTAATTGAAACAAATAGTCCTATAAAATAGCTGATTTGTTGATAGTGTTGTAGTTTAACATTGTGTTAATCATCAAGGGACCGTGAACATCTTAACAATCAATCAAATCCCAACAAATGTTATCTCAAGACGAGCAGACAGAGCAGGTCTAGACCACTCTATGTCAAATTATGAAAGAGACCTAACTTCAAGACAGGATAAGACTCAGTCTGACCCCATCTTAATCCACCATGAGCATTACACCTCGCAGTTTTTAGCTAGTTACAGCAGAGAGGAAAAACTTGCTTTAACAGGCAGAAACCTTGAGCAGGACCAGACTCATGTTAGACAGACGTCTGCCTCGACCAAGTAACGCACAATACAATGTTGTGCTTTGTGGATATCTATCTAAAAGTTATTCACACACGTCATTAAAAATTTTAGATTTAATGTGGCACTCGAAGAGAAGTCAAGGGATCACCAGAGACAGAGGGATTTTCCTTCAAGGGAGCATGAACACCTGTATAAAATGTGACTTGAAATACAAACAAGACTTATGACCTATAAGCACTCAATGAAAAACCAGCCCACACATCACTCCTTTCTCTATAAAAATAAGTTATACTAGCCAACCAAATGGCACTGAATAGCACACCCAACCCAAGCTCTCCAGTTGGGCAGATTCTACTTTTATAAACTCCAGGTTTTGACAATAGTGATGCTACCCAACCAAACACTCTGCCCCTAATGGCCCCACACACCAACCATAGAACAAGGTCGGCAACAGGAGCCAACACACCAGCAGGGTTATCAAGTAGGCACCTCCCTTCAGTGGTGTTTCAGTCCCACAGCACCTCTGGGAGGCTCGACAGGTAGCCTCAGAACCAGCCACACACCAGATTGACATGTGAACAGGACAACAGAGAGAGAAAATCAATGAGAAGACATGTTAAAAAGAGGGCAGAGCCAGGGCACAAGCAAAAGGTACGCTTCACCTCTAAATGATTCCCCATTTCCATGTAAGAAAAGAGGAGAGAAAAAAAGTGAAAACACACACGAGAGTTTGTAGAGACATGTTAGACAGAGGTAAGGAAAGGCAGCATGGTGAAAAGCCTGTTTTGGTTAGAGTTACCCCGCCTACCTCCCCAAGTTAAGGCTGGTTTATACTTCTGCGTCTCCCCTACGCAGCAGTGGGTGACGTGGACATGAGCACCACATACTTGTGCGTCGATGTGTCCGTGTCGTGCAGCAGTTCTCTGCTGAAACGCTTGAGGGTAGTGTGGTCTCTCTGATAGCCGGCCGCCTGCTTCCGGCCCCGCTACGATCTCTGTTTACTTTTCCACAGAGATTCAGAGCGTGTTATGTTAATCTACAGCTGATACATGTTGCTGTTTATCATACAGACATGATTACATGAAGAATAGAGAGGAGGAGATGAATCACACGGACGATCCTGGAAGTGTTGTAAATGTGGGAAATACAATGCCGCCAAGCGGACCAATCACAGGGCTTGCGGTCTGCATCGATTCTACGGGTAGTTACATTTTG
Organism: Notolabrus celidotus; assembly: GCF_009762535.1. NCBI lineage: Eukaryota > Metazoa > Chordata > Actinopteri > Labriformes > Labridae > Notolabrus > Notolabrus celidotus. The sequence goes on along the minus strand of NC_048276.1, from coordinate 35,303,736 downwards.
GAGGAGGTGCACGTCAGCTACGTGCGTAGGCTCTTTGCATAGGTAAAGGAGCTACGTGGACCTCCGGCGTAGGTTATGCCGTCGATTCAATGCAGAAGTATAAATCAGGCTTTAGGCTGTACACTCTACCTCCCCTTACTCCTATTCTTATGAAGTAAAACAGGATAAGAGAGTCTGCAGGGGTATGCTACATAGAGGGCACATGGGCAGCTGAAAACCTTGTTTGGACTAGACCTCACCCTCCAATCCCACATGGGTTAGGCTGAAAGGCCTGTTCCAAGGGCCAATCCCAGCCGGTTTCAGCAGGGTCAAATTGAGGTAAATTCAAAAGTTACTGAGAGAAGTCACTAAATAGCAAAAACATTAATTTCAACTCAGCGGATCCCCCAGTAACTTCAATACATGGCTGTAAAATAGTGAAATGTAAAGGTCAGGATGTTGTCAGGAGCCCAATTTGTCATCTGGTACAGTTTGTTTCAGTCTCACATGCAGGTGGCAAAAATAAACAAGTGTGCATGAATATGTAGTTGCAGCTCAGGGTTCCTCGTGACTCGGAAAAATAAGTTTCCTCCATGATTGACAGATTTTCTGCAACCGTCAACAGCTTTTAGAGGAAGAATTCTGTTGTTCGAGAGAAAGTGATACCAGTTTCTCTATCAAAAGAGCTCCGTGGGTGGTGGAAAAAAATCTGCCAAATGTAGGAAATCACAAGCTAAAGCTGAGGCAGAGACGCCAGGTCAGAGAAAGTGGATCCAACAACAAAAAAAGTAATCTAGCTGCCAGCAGGGACACCAGGCAGCTTGTTGGCATTTCCAGTACCACAGGGTTCCACCTAATGCATTTCTGCCAATATAATTATGATTAGCATGCAGTTATCTCCACGTGTTGAACTGGATGTCACGTCACAGTGAGTCACCAAAGGGCTCATGGGAAGCGTGGCCACCAGTCATGGAGCCGATGTGTCCTCATCATGTCTGTGAATGTCAGGGAGGACACTGGCGATGTCGCAGTTGACCTGTGAAGCCAGAGATGGCGGATGAGGAGGAGGCTGCTCAAAAATGGACAGGCAATCACTCAGCGGCAGACATATTGAATGGTCCCGCAGGGCTGCCACCCACAGTGTAATGAGGGTTAGCAGGCCATGCTGCCTTTCAGTTGACAGAGGCCTGCAGGGACAGAGGCTTCATTGTGGGTTTTGATGCCAAAGAACACTGGTGCATTACCATCATGAAGTGGCGACGGAGACGGGACATAAAGAAACCCTGTTATGATTCAGAGCCAGATCGTGGATGTGGCTTCCGGGCTGTTGGAGACAAATGTCAAATCCCATGTGTGAGTCAGTTATGGTGACCTGTTTTCAATCAGTCTGCATTCTTGGAGATGCATCAAATGCCTTCATCAATGTGTTTTTCCAGACATTTCATTGACAAAGCTTTGACATTTTGATCAAATACTCAATGAATCAAAAAACATCTTTAAAACACTTCAGTTAAATCAGCAGGTCCGCCTCTTGAATCTTTATCAGGAAGAACAGTGTTCAGTACTTTAACAGTGAAACTAATGTTCGGTAGGGTTTCAATTATAAATAAATTAGTACGGCAATGCCGCTGTATTTGTACAGCACATTTCATACACAAGGGCAACTTAATGTGCTTTACATTAAAGCATTGGAAACACTCAGACAAGCATAAAGGAGCACAATTAAAATGATAAATATAATAACACATAGAAAGGAAAAGGAAAATTACAAATATATTAAGAATGAAATTAAAATTAGCATTTAAAGTGAGTTAAACTAAGCTAAGATAGGAAGGCAGTGTCAAATAAAAAAGTCTTAGTCTTTGATTTAAAAGAGGTGAGAGTTGGAGCAGACCTACAGCTTTCAGGGAGTGTGTTCCAGATATGTGGTGCATAATGACTAAACGCTACTTCACCATGTTTCATTCTGACTCTAGGGACTGAAAGCAGACCGGTACCTGATGACCTCAGAGGTCCAGACGGTTCATACAGTAGCAGCAGATCAGCGATGCATTTTGTATGTACATACATGGGCCTAAACTATACAGTGCTTTATAAACCATCAGCAGGATATTAAAGTCTATTCTCTGACAGACAGGAACCCACTGTAGGGATCTAAGAACTGGAGTGATGTGGTCTACTTTGTTGGTCCTTGTTAGGACTCGAGCAGCAGCATTCTGTATGAACTGCAATCGTCTGATGGACTTTTTAGGGAGTCCTGTAAAGACCCCGTTACAGTAGTCTAGTCTGCTGAAGATAAATGCATGGACAAGTTTTTCTGCATCCTGCTGAGACATAAGTCCTTTAACCCTTGATACATTCTTAAGGTGATAGTAGGCTGACTTTGTCATTGTCTTAGTTTTGCTGCTGAAATTAAGGTCTGAGTCTATGACTACACCAGGTACTCCACATACCATTTTCATCATGTGTAATTAGTAGCAAAGTAGCATAAATAGTAGCATAAAATGAGGTGTCTAAGGTCATAGGTTTTTACCAAGGCCCTGTCATCAGTATTCTACATGTTGACTGAAAATACTCTAATATTTGTTATTGATCATCTGAGCTGAACGTGCGTCTGAGTTGATCACCCTTAAGGTAAATATTCCATGGTGACCCACCCTTTCTTGAAATGTACTACCTGTGTGACACCAGTGAGCCTGTGTTTAGTCTCCATTTAAAACACTAACATGCTAATCTCCATTTGAGCAGGAAACACTTGATTTAATTGCAAACTACAATTTAACCACCAACAAAAATAGAAAAATCAATTCTGCAGATGAGATTAAGGCACTAACGGTCTACTTTACAAAATTGGCAAGGAGACTGTCTGTGTAATACCTGGCCTGTGTTATTTAACGCTGACGTGTTTCAACTACTCAAGGACCTTGTAGAGAAATGGATCCTTGTAGGCATCAGCAATTCTAAAATGGAGTTGATAAAGCTTGCCCTTGTGAAATGGTTCCATGTATTCTGAGCCTTCAGCGGAAAGCTCAGTTTTGGCATTGGCCTACTGCTTTTGAACAATTACTCTTACAAAACACTATCCCTCCTCTAACTCAAACATCTCTTTCTTTTAGCTGAAAGGCACTTTCTCATGTTTCTTCCCTTCGATCGAGGGCCAAAGAAACATTTGGCTCACTAATCTACGTTTAGCCTCCTGAAGTTAGGGTTGTTAGAGCTGTCCCAGTCAAACAGAATCTGTTCTTGTTTTTTTTTATTCTCGCCTGTATTCCAGAGATGACCAAAAGTGCTTTCCCTAAAAGGTTGACACTTTGAAGCAGGAACGCTTTGAAAAGAAGCTTTAAAAAGATACATTTTTAGACAAGCCCCATTTGTCAGCAGGCAAGGATCTCCCTCAGAAGTCTTTCTGAAAGGCATATGTTTCCCCTGCACAGCATTTCATTCTCAGCAAGGTGTGATTTCTACTTCCTTTCCCCTTTACTTACAACACAGTGGAGCTCAGCAGTCTGCGGTGTCATTTCTAAGTGCTGTGCTACATCACAGCTACACCTGGTCTGACTGTGATTTATCTCTGTTTTTTACATTGGTTACATCTGATACAGAATCTACTTGATCAAAGCAGTCAGTCCCAAAGGTTGTTTTGTAGCAAGCTGATGGGTCTGAAACTGAGGTTGTACCTTACATCATAGAAAAAGGTCTGGATTTAACATTGTAATGATACTGATTATAATCTTTACCTGAGTTTCTGAATAGTTTTGCTAGGAAAATTCACCCAACCCACCCACACTTAACCCTTTAAACCTGAACCATCAAATCCTTCTCAGAAAATTCTAATTCCTTGAAAATGGAGTGTTTTTTAGAGCTTCTGACAAATAATGAAAAAAAGAAACTAAATTTTCATATATGAGTTTTAATTTGTATAATATTTTATACATCAGGTATTTGGGTGCAAATTTTTTGCTCAAAGTTTCTTATTTTTTAAACAAATTAAAACATATTAAAACAACATTTTTAGCATTTTTTAACTTTGAGGTTCCTTCAAAATGTTCCCTAAGTAATTTCAAACATAGAGATTATTTTCTTTCATATTGCACAACAATGTCATACATATTCTGTTTCAGCTACACAACAAAAAAACATAATTATAGTATATTTCTGAATTGTTCAGTTTTTAGTGTAAATCATTGAGCAAAAGACAATTATTTCCTATGGAGCCATGGCAACATTCAACCAGTCATCAATCATCATGATACAGCAGGTTGAATTTATAAAAATACAATATATGTTATAAATATCTCAATTTATCCTCTAATTATACCTCATTATGTCATTCAAACATTTTCTTTTGATACACACATTTTCAACATGGTTCGACTATACATTAAGTAATGAAATATTAATTATATTTACATTGCATCAACCCAGTAACTATTCCTCCTGAAGTTTCAGGAATAATTTGAATGTTTTTTTTCATCCAAACTTTTTCAAACTTGTTAAAAATATCCCTGAAAAACCTCGAGTGGGTCTCTGATCCACAGCTGACATGTTGGATGTCTCAAGTGACGTCCTTCTGGTGTATGAATTATCCGTGCACTGCATTTATCTGATTGTATACATCAGTTTTTTTGGGGAGAAATATATCACACTGATGATGTATAGAGGTCTCAAAAAACGGATGTATCAAATATGATACGCTTGGCGTTATAGGGTTAAGAAAAAAGTGTCATTGTTCTCTGTACTTTAATTTTAGCAGCTCACAGAAGTCATAAAAACAGAGTGTAGATGCTCTGCAGCAACAGAAGTGTAACATCCACAGAGACATGAAGGTTTTTAGATGGAGTACAAGTGGGTTTCAAACCAAGTGCTTGTCAGACCCCATCCAACAGCCTGTGAAGCTCCTTTCAGACATTGGAGTCAATGGGTGACTCAGTCCCACAGTTTTTGTAATTTTCTGAAACATGCAATGTCACAATCATGTCCACTTTTCCAAAACACTCACATGTCGGGTGGGCATCAGCACACTGGCTTCTTGGCAGCCACCACAGAGGGCATAGTGAAGCTGAAAAATGTAGTCCCTACCTTTGAAAAAGGCAACTAAAGTCAGATGCAATGCCAATTCCAACACCTTGGCCCTACCCCTGATTTTAGAGTAACTTTGGCCGGGTACATTGGGAAAGGGACTGCACTTACAGAGCACAGTCCTAGTCTCCTGACCACTCCAGGCATTCAACACCACACCACAGCATTCACCCTGTCACTCACATATTCTTGCACTAACCATGTACCATGCATGGCCACTGATGAGCTAATCATTCACACACAATCACACCTTGTGTGCTTTCACTTTGAAAGCAATTTGAAATTGTATATCTTGTCCAAGACTACTTCAGGATGTAGACTGGAGGAACAGGGGATTGGAGCCCCAATTTTCCACCAATCTTCCTCCAATCTTATGCCAATCTACCACCAATCTCAAGCCAGACTCCCACCAATCTCCGGCCAATTGTTCACCCATCTTTTACCAATCCTCGGCCAATCTCTCACCACTCTCTTGCCAATCCTTCGCCACTCTTCTGCCAATCTATCTTCCGTCTCCCTCTGTCCCCACAGCCGCAGTAGCCATTCAGGATGAAGCTACAAGGGATAGATGTTAAACTCTTTACCCAGGAAATTGGACACCAGTATACTTCCTATCGTTTAACTTCATCTATGGAATATGATAAAGATGTGTCATGGTATTCACAAACACCAATTCTGTTTGACTGAAATTTCCAACCAGTTTTTAAACTTTTGCACCTTCAGTTGCACCAATTAGGGTTTTTCACCCTGCACCTACAGTTGCACCATGTTTCAAGTTTCACAGACTTAGTTTTTAAGTATAATGGGAATTTTAATCTACCACTCCAGTTGAAGGGCAATTTAGAGAGTTAGATTACCACTATCTCTCGATCTCTGAAAAAGAGGGAACCCACACTCTGTGGGAGCACTCCAAACAGAGGGGTTGGGCCAATTGGTAGGGCTAAGTGGAAACATTGGGATGCAGCCCAAACTACACTTGAACCAAAAGTAAAGAGAATCTAAAGTTAAAACTAAACAAAAGGTAAAGGTCGTGAAACCATGCTAACGAATAACTCATACTTCACCCATGCCATGCACCCACAGCATTGTTCCTCATTTAACTTTTCTTGAGTCGTTGCCATTTAAAGGGAAATGGTGAAGTGTTTTCACAGCCAACACTGCTGCATTAGAAAAGCTTCACAATAATGTCCTCTTGATGTTCTGTATTTTCTTCTTGCCAAAGCTGCCAACTGCACATCACAAAAGTTTCAATGGTATCTTCTCAAACAGTAGCCACACTCCCCTCTGAGCGGACCGTCCAGTGTGTGCAGTGGAAAGTGTATCTGTGTGTGTGTAAGCTTATGTTTATCTCTGCACTGCCTTTAGTTCCTTTTGATTTCCCTTAAGCCTTATGTCTTTTGTCATGTTCTGGTCTTCTGAATGCTTGCTTATGAGTGTCATTTGTTTTCTCCCTTCCTTGCCCCGCTCCCCACTTCCTCCCTCCTTCCCTCCCTCCCTACCTCCCTCCTTGCCTCCTCCTCCTTCCCCATCTCTCCTATATTTGCATGCCGTTCCTCCTGTTCCACACCTCCCTCCTCAACTGCCATGTCCTCTCCTTGTGTGCTCAGACACTGCGCCCAGCACTGAACCTGCAGCTCATGGTTGGTATCTTTACTTTCCTCTTAAGTCTTTTTTTTTTTTACTTGTATCCTGTCTCTGCAGCATGCCAATATTTGCACAGTAGACATCTTTGTGCCAGATTGCCCGGCCTGGAAATGTCAGCTGTGTGCCTGTTTTCAGTTATCTATTGATCATGTGACCTATCTGAGGCCACAGAGAACCCTCCAAGTAACAGTCTGCCTGCATAATATTTTGTTGCATTAATTCCAATTTTATTTCTTGCTGTCACTGAGGACAGTCTTGTGAAATGGTTAACCAATTATGGTGTTTCCCTGAAGGTGTCACGAAGGTATTAAACCCACTTTGAGGCCGGCCCTGATTAGATCAACAGCATGAGCTGGTTTTGGGAGGAGGCTAAAATAGACCTAATTTAACCAGTCTCATTAATTCAGATGAAGATGATTTACCACATTTTGGCTAATTTGCTTCCATTTTTGTTATCTTGTGACACCAGTTTTCATGAGTTATATGCTAACTTATGTTCCCAAACTTTTATTTGGAATGAGCTTTTCTGTGTCAGAAAACTGTAAGCTCATTTCAATCACTAAAAAAAACAGAACTCCATTTACCCAATATTTGAAGTAACTCCCATGACACAAACAAATCGTATATCCACAACCCAATTGACAAACCATGATATACATATATAGAATTTACAGAACATACTTACTTGCAGCCATTTATCCCTGGTATCAGACAATCAATCAATCAATCAATCAATCAATCAATCAATCAATCAATCAATCAATCAATCAATCAATCAATCAATCAATCAATCAATCAATCAATCAATCAATCAAACTTCATTTATAAAGCGCTTTTCATACAATGACATTGTAACACAAAGTGCTGTACATAACAACAACTTAAAATAGAATACATTTTAAAAAGAAAGACATATATATGAAAATTAAAAATAAAAAGAACCCCCATCCTAATCCCAACCCCAGCCCCGACTCCAAACCCACCCCACAATCCTAAGGTTAAGAACAAAATATATGCAACAATAATGATAATGACAATAAAAATGAAATAAATTAATAAATTAATTAAAAATTTAAAAAAAAGTTGCTGAACGAACTGAGGAAACGCTCTCATGATAAATTTAATGAGGAAACACTGGAGGAAAAATAAGATGTTAAAACTCAACACAGGAAATTAAACTCACCAAAATAAAATACATTTCTAAGATAATAAAACACTCAAATATTAAACCATTAAAAGAAAATAAGATGCTATACTTAAAAAATAAAATGAAATAATACATAAATAAATAAAATAAAATAAAAGTGAATAACATTGGAACTAGATAACTAATAAATAGATAGATAAATAAATAAATAAATGAAACTCAGTTAAAAGCTAGTCTAAAACGCTAAAACCAAGCATTGGAAGCTCAAATGATCCAGCTCAGAAGAAATGGAGAGTGACAAAAAAACACTTTCAAAGCCTTCAAACAGTTCCTGATTAAAACTAGCGTTACGCACTAAAGTCTGAAAGCAGTTAACGAAATTTACGAGCAACCGACGTCACAACTGAGTAATTGTTGTCTTGTCGACTCCAGTCAGGACTCAACGCTTTTTCTATTGCATCACACAACACTTTCCAAACAGTGACTGTAGCTGAGGGTCTGTTGAATGCTAATACAATCTGGTTCCCTGTATTAGCAACTGAGTTATTATGTTTGTTGTTTTACTTTGAAATTTGGACCAATATCAATCTATCAGAAAAGATTACATCTAATTTTCTACTGCAAGTTTGGGCTCCCAAAACTCAACGTGATTTTAACATCCTAGTCAGGCCTTCGAGGGTCTAAGATGATTAAACACTGAACATTTATGCTCTTCTTAAACAGTTTTCTTTTATGAATAGTAATATTTCACGAGTCACAGTTTCGTTTACGATTCAGAATCCAATCCAATCTTTGGTGATTGACTTCACATCGAATACAAACTCTCATAATGCTTATCGTGTTGTGAGTCATGGTGGATTGATGGAGATGAGATTTCATTAATATTCATGGTAGATTGATGGAAATGGGTTTCATTAATATGCATCATCTACTTAATGAATGAACATTAGCAAAGGGTTCAGGTGTTTTAATATTTAAATATCTTTAAAAGTAATTTAACTTAGAAGGCTTAGCTGATACAAAGTATTTCGCTGTTTGAATTTTTGGTACAGCTATAGACTGTAGAAAACATGGATGCAGTCTCTGTGATGTCACCACTTGGTTTCTGGAGACACATTTTGAAGCCCAAAAATGTTGTAACTGCATCTCAACCTAACTTTTGATCAACCAAGAGGCTGAGCTCAGCTGGGATTGACCAACAGCTACGATACACCCAACTCAGCCATGCCTCTAATCTTGCATTTCTATGCATGTCATTGTCTTTATAGTTTCAGTACAGATGAATCAATGGGCTACAAACATAAAACTGTTCTTTGAAGCAGTCTGCAAACATGTTTAATTCATAAAAGTTGACGCTTTAAAGGTGACATATCATGCAAAATCAACTATTTAATGGTTCTCTACCTGAAATATGTGTCCCTGGCATGTCTACAAAACCCCCGAGAATGAAAAAAATCCATTCTGCCCCTGTTCTGATTTCTCCACCTTTCTGTAAATGTGTGTGAAACGAGCCGTTTCAGACTTCCGTGTTTTTGTTACATAACAACAATATCCGGTCTGTCACGGAGTCAGAGCTCAGAGCTTGTTCAGCCCATAGACTGTATAAAATAATACTGAATCCCCCCTCCGTTTTTCATTACCTGCACAAATGTGTGCTAACAAGGAGCTTAGGAGGGAGGCATGCTAGTTGTAGGCTGTCTTAATAAACACAAAGGTCGGTTTTACTCCCCACGTCTGCAGATTTGAAGATCTAGTGGATGATTTTTATTTATCATGGATAAGTGCTAGCGCTAGTTAGCATAGCTACATAGCTACATGTCGTAGCTGTAGCTGTGTACCAAGACACACGTCGACATACTGACAAATAAAACAACAAGAAACACTAAATCTGTGACCAATCCTTCAGAAAAGGTCCCGCTGCCTCTCTGGCAAAGGTCGGTTTTACTCCCCACGTCTGCAGATTTGAAGATCTAGTGGATGATTTTTATTTGTCATGGATAAGTGCTAGCGCTAGTTAGCATAGCCACATAGCTACATGTTCATAGCTGTAGCTGTGTACCGAGACACACGTCGACATACTGACAAATAAAACAACAAGAAACACTACATCTGTGACCAATCCTTCAGAAAGGTCCTGCTACAGGCGCCTCTCCGTCAGGATCAGATTCTGGATCAGATTCAGAGGGTTGAAGTAACGTGATCTCTGAGCAGCCGTGTATATTCAGCCAACATGTAAACATTAGATCAACGTGCCGGAGAGCCGAGGCACATCCACTTCCTGAGGGGGCGTGGTCAGAGGGAAAACAGAGTGTTCTGAGGAGGACTGAAGAAGAGGGTTTTTCAGGCATGCCAAAATCGGATTTCAAAGTGTTTTTTTGAACATAAACTTTAAAGACATGTTTTGGGGACCTCTTAGACCAATATATATTGATGAAAAAAGTGTGATATGTCACCTTTAATATGGGACCTAATGGGGCTTCCTTGGCTTCTGCAGTCAGCCTCAAGTGGACACTGGAGGAACTGCAGTTTTTACACTGCAGCATTGGCTTCATTTTTAACTCCAGAGGTCTCTGTTTGGGTACCACTTGACAAATCTGTATTTGACCATTAATATTCTCATTTTCTCTCATTTTCAGTCTTTTTTAATGCAGATAAAAGAGACCTTGTGTAGAAGCTAACGACATCTTGATCACACTTTTAAATCAAACTAGGCTTTTTCTTTTTCTCTCGAGTTTCAAACTGCTTTGTTTTGAAAACAGCACATGCTCTTCTCCTCCAGGAAATAAAACCATGCATCTACCTGCTTTATGGAGGTTACCAGCCATAATCTCACAAGAACACAATGCTGACAGAACAGCATTTACTTCAGATGTTATCAAGGTCCACCGTTAAATATAAATTCATTTCAAATACAGTAAAAGTGTCAGTCCCCTTAGTCCTGTTCATTTAAGAGCCCAGAGGTGTGAACCCATTCTGAACTGATATCTCTTTGTAAAATGAGCTTTATCACACATGAGATTGTGTGCTTCCTTGCTCTACCCTCTGTAGCCTGAAGCATGCTCTGCTTGTGCCTCTGTTTGAAACATCAGCCTGGACCAACATTGTTTTTGTACATTGACCCCTTTCTTTAATATTTCAGAAGATTCACAGAAAATAAAAATGAAATTCCCTCTTTTGCAGGTTCCTGTGATGATACATACTTTAAGGTTAAGTGTTTTTGCTGTGAGTTATTTTTTCACATTATTTAATAACAGTATAAAACAACTACTATGGAAGGTGTTCCTCATACTGATGAACCCACAAAGTTTACAAGTGTTTTAGGGCCCTTAAGGCAAACTACAGATAATTGGTTGGCTGTTTTGCCCCCCAGTGTTTTGTTTTGGCTCTCTTACTGCTTTCATGGCATCATAATGTGTACAGGAGTTAAAATCCCAATACAACAACAAACAGCATAAGACTGGACCATGACAATAATCAAGCCTTAAGGAGCTAAATCATCCAACACGTGATTATGAAAATGATCATCTCTCCTCTGTTAACTTTTATTTTGAGTTTTTTTAGGATGTAATTGAAATGATCTACTTTATCCATCTTTTCTTCTGTTCACTTAGAGTAGACATTGGAAAGAATATTGATGAACGTCTTTTAACACAGCACTGAAGCATAATGAAAATATGACACTACAGCTTACACCCTAAGCAATTCAATTTGGTAGTGTGTCGTCACCACTAAGCAACCATTCACTTTTTTCTAAAATTTGATTCAAACTTTTTGTTTCAATCAAACTTCCTCCCTTCATTTTTATCTTCTCCTCCTTGGACCTAATACTCTTCTGTGGATTTCACACCAAACTTGTGCATTGTGCATAGAAAGGTCTATGGTTAGTGACTTTAATGGGACAGGAAGAGTTAAAGTAAGTGACAGGCAGACAGAGGAAAGAGAGGGAAAGACAGGATCCCAGTGCGCCAGTTCCCCCGGCAGTCTAAGCCTGTAGCAGCATAACTAAGAACTGGTCCAAACCTGAGCCAGCTCTAACTATAAGCTATAAGCTAACGATAGTCTCGTCTTGTTTTGTTAATAAAAACATGACATTCATTAGTCAGAGTTTTTATTATCAATTGTGTATTTCTAGCTTATCATCATCATCATCTGGTCTCTGTCATAGATCAAAGGTCGTTAAAGAACATTTATTTCATCATTTTCGTGAACAAAATGAATACTGGTGTTATCCAGTCCGTTTTGTTTCGTCTTTTTTTGGACAAGCTGCTCCAGACATCCCCCAGAGGGATTATAAAGTTATTTGAATTGAATTAAATGAAACAGAACCAAACTGTGACCATCATTTCCAAAATGAACATTGCAGCATACTTAAGAATACTTTAAACTGGCACTTGAGACTATGGACTTAGAAAAATGTTTACATGGGTATTAAATAAACTCAAAAATAGAGTAACTTCCTCTTTTAATTCTCTGTTTTCATTTGTTTATTCAAATATTCATCTCCAATCCAAGTTCCAGAGCAAACTCCACCATGAGCAGAGCACTTTGCAACATTTAGCAAGTTACAGTGGCAAGGACAAACTTCCTTTAACAGGCAGAAACCTCCAGCAGGACCAGACTCATGTTAGACACACATCTGCTGAGACCGTGTTGGAGAGAGGGATAGAGGGAGATGAAGAGAGAGAGATGATAGTGGGGAGATGGATAGTAGTAGTTGTAGCAGCTGGAGTCTGGCACAACAGCAGAGATCCAGAGGGACCTACGAGACAAGGGAGCTCAGGGACTCCAGAAGGGTCTATGGTTAGTAACTTTAATTTGACAGGAAGAGTTCAAGTAAGAGATTTAAAGACTGAAACACTTATAAATCCTTCATATGATGGTTAAACATCACCATGAAGTCAATAGATAAACAGAAAAACACATAATTAGTTTCCAAAGCTGTGAGATCGTCTTTAACACTGGCTGTCTGATGAGACTTTCAATTATTCACCCAGCTTTCCTGGACTTGATTTTACTGTCTTACCTGTGTCTGACACATGACCCCTGCAACCTTTGCAACCCTTTTTTTAGTCTGGACATCCATTAACTTGGTTGGACCCTCTTCCTAACGTTTCTCCACCGCTCACTCTTTCAGCTCTCATTAAAAATAGATTTTGTTTTGTTTCTTTGAGCTAAATTGATTCAGAAAACCAAGAGCATTTAATTTGGTGCTCCCTTCAGGCTGCATTTGAAATTCTGATTGAGAATCTGGCGTCCAACAGTGCAAAAGAAAAAAAGAAAGATAGTAATAATAAAAACAATGATGTGTCTGAAAATGCTAAATCATGTCTATATTTCCATGGCCCAGTGTGTGACACCCAGTCAGAGCCTGTTAGAGAGGAATCAGCACTGACCGCCTGGCTCTCCATATCCTCTCAAACGCTGTTACCATGGTGATGCCCCGCTTGTCATGACTGCAAGAGAGAGGAGACTGAGACACTATTGAGCTGGAAGGCTCTTCCCCGAGATTGTCCATTTCCCACTAAAATAGGCCAGCAGGTAGAGGGGAGGAGGCGTGGAGGGCAGGAGGGAACAAATTAAACATGCGGCAGAGAAAAGAAGAGGCTCTGAGATGAGCTGCCAGCAGACCGGAGAAGTGGGTGTTGAAACATTTTGTTCTTATAAATTAAGCTTTAGCTGCGATGCTCAAATGAGAGAGAGACCCAGAAACTGGAAAAACTCAGACATAATGGCTGAATTTATTATGCATGTGGATAAACTCCACTGCACTTCTGGCTCTCAGAAGCTCTTGTAGAACAAAGTCGTTTTCACTCGTGAGACCAGCAGAGTTAAAGGCGCTCGTTCAAAACAAAAACTATTGAAAGGAGTTGTAGAAAGACTCGAACAGTAGAAGAGCAGAGCGGCCTGAAGCTGTACAGACTCATGAAACAAATACATGAACAGACAAGTTGATTACAAAGCTTTTTTTTGATGAAAACTATCTTTTTCAAAAAGTGAAAAAACCTCAACGCATCTGAAACATTTAGTTTTAAGACGCTCGGAGAAAGGAGACATTCCACAATTACACAGTTTGAAGTGAATTTTCAAAGTCGGTTCTGATCGCTGAGATTTCTGAGTGAATATTCTTGAAGATAAATCTTGGTTCAGTTTCCTTGGTATGCAGAACACCACATCTAAAGCAAAAGAGCTAAGCCTGATTTAAGCTTCTGCATCAAATATATATGGGGTCACAAATGCTGCAGGTTCACATAGCCCTGTACATTGATAGCCTGGCATGCACCTCCTCAAAAATGGAAATACACAAAACTATTCATACAGCAAGTCCTGTGATTCCTCCACCTGGTCGGATTGTATTTAATGCATTTACAACATTTCTGGTATCGCCCTCTCCCAACTCTGATTCAGTCCTCCAACGTCTGGAGGTCTGTTCAGTCTTCTCTGATGCATTCCAGGACGTTGGAGAATCCATACACTGATTGGCTGTTGCAGTACGGCATCAAGCAGATTTGTTGATTAAGTGTACATTTGATTGTTAGCTGCACTTGCATGCACATGAGGTAGCTGTTCATTGAAATAAATAAGTTGTCATTAGATCACAGCAAATGAGAGCCAGGCAGTGGTGGACAAAGTCAATGTCTTCATTACTGAAGTCAGAATATAGTTCCTCCTGGTCAAACATTCCTCCAATACAAGTGAAAGTTGTTCAGTCAGATTCTGACTTGAGTTAAAGTCCTGGAGTACTTGTTTTTAAAAATACTGAAGTATTCATTTCACAAAGCATGAGGTCAGTCAAGAATGCATGTGTGAACATTCTGCTGCGTTCTGTTTATCTAGAAAACATGATTTCATATGTAAAAAGTCTACCATGAAATCTAAACTAAGTTACTACAAGCACAGACAAGTTTACAATGTTCCTCTGGAATCAAAGCAGTGTGTTAGCTCCAGACCTCCACATGCTTTCTCAGGTTAGATGCTGATGTTTTGGAGGCTGTGATGAAATTTGTGTGGTAAACAGATCAGAGATTTACAACAATACAAACAATCTTTCTTCATTTCAAAACCTCGAACGTGGGTTTAAAATATGGCCGTGGTGCTCAGGTAGAGAATCATCATCCTTCTCAGTCATAGCCATCATCACCACAACTAAATGAACGCACTGATCTGAAGAACGTTTGATCTACGCTCAACCCAGGTACGGCTACACCACTGAGACAAACCAAACACAAGGACACCAACAGTTTACGGTCTTGGGATCTGATTTCAGAAAAGAAGATTCATCAGCTGACTTCAAAGATAAAGTAGAGAGTAACTAGAGCACTGATAGAAATGTAGAGGAGTCAAAAGGATGAGATTTGTCTTTAAATGGAGTAAAAGTAATAAGTTCCCCAAAAAATAATACTTAAGTCAAGTACAGATTCTCAAAAAATGTACTACTAGTAAATTTACTTTGTTACTGTCCACCACTGGAACCAGGATGTCATATGGGCAGACTGAGTCCCACCTGTTTTTCCTCTCCACATGGACTGTTTTTCTTGCATACTCCCATATCTGCTGAGATGTGATTGGTCAACACTAGTAAAACTACAAATGTGAAATTCCAAATTCTTCATTTTTTCTTTTTGTAGAATCCATAAAAAGTTATTTACCAACCAGAGCAAAATCATGCAGCCGTTTAGCTCTCCTAATGGACTGTCTGTGCTACATACAGCAGGCTGCAGGACATTTACAACACCGACATCCACCCCTGTGCCTGAAAATATAAACATATCTCCATACAACATCCAGATTAGGTCCAGCTTTAAGTTTGAATGTCTCAACTTAGTGGGAGATTTTTTTCAAAATGCACAGGTGACAGACTTTCATGCTTTGTATGCCATGCTGCCAGACGTCTGTGACACATCACCACAGTGAGGACAGGAGACAGGAGACAGGAGGAGACAGGCAACATCTCTTATTTCCATTAGTTTTGTCCTCTTGCATGTGGACATCATGATGTGAATAAACTCTATACAAGGAGCTTGTTTCTAAAGATGCATAAAAATACTTTACATCTAAGAGCCAGCATCTTTAGTGTTGAGTGTTCCAGCAGCATCCTCTCCTCTCATCTCCCTTCCATCGCGTCACTCTTAATGAAAGGGCATGTTGCTGGAAGATGTCAGTTGCTTTAGCTGATGGCTAGCTGCACTGACTAATTTCCCATCCGGCTAGGTGAGAGCATCTGGAAAGGACACATCTGCCAACATGGCTGTCAGCGAGTGTGTGAAGGTAGCGGGATAATTGAGCCGCGCTCTGAGATCTAATAGTGGGGAGGAATACAGCGGTATAATGGCCACTTTGCTCACAGCAGGATTGTGGCAGGTGAAGCGCAGGACTTTCCCCTTTAATCCAAGGACTAAGCTGTCACATTTGGATGTCATTAACGAGACGAGGCAGTCGCTAAATGATGGGGCGACTATGTGCCAAGACACCTGCAGGTATTGATGTCCAACAAATGTGGCGAGCTTTCTTTGGACTTTTGGTTGATGCGGTGGAATTTCTGTTTAAAGAAGCAGTGGTCTGTTTTGACTTTGACACTTGTTCCTGCGCTGAGGAGAGAAACAATTTAGAAAGATGAGCTTCAAACTTGGACAAATTCCAAATGCTGTCATTCTGACCTAAAACAGAGTCCTTGCAGACCTCAGAGACTGCAGTGTGCGTATAATCTTAGGACACAAGTGATCAGAGGGACAGATGGCATTGCGGACATCACTGACTACATGACATATTGGTAGGTTAAAGGGACACAGCGGCAGGTTTCTGACAGGCGAGGCTGTGGTTTGATGATTGCGTGCACACAAAAAGTATTAACGTGTTAGATGAAAAGAAGAGGCCTTGGATGAACCCAGAGGGACCTCAACTTTGTGAACCCAGTTTATAAATACTGTCACGAAAGAAAGGAGGAGTCGCCAGACTCATCTCTCAGAGAAAGAACATCACAGTGGGATCAATGGGGCCTAGTCCTTCTAGTTTTTAAGATTCTACTGAAGCAATCAAATACATACATTCACAAATCTACAAAGAAATCATACTTAAAACTCCAGAACTAATATCCAGTGCAAACAGGAGCAGCTTGTAAATTCAGAATCACTTTGTATGATGCAAATTCATCAACAAGAATCAGAATCAGAAATACTTCATTTATCCTGGGAGGGAAATTCGGTCTTTACAGTTGCTCTATACACAATAAGTTATACAAATACAATAATAAGCTATGTAGAAAATAAATCCATGGTTGAAGTCCCCGGAGATCAGGGAGAGGGCACTCTGGTGGTCTGTCTGGAGTCTGGCTATGGCAGCGTTGAGAATGTTGGACGCCGTTGTCGGGTTGGCAGAGGGGGGATGTAAACTGCTACCAGTATGATATGTGAGATCTCCCTGTGCAGATAATATGGTCGGAGGCCCACAGCGCTCTCGGAGCTATCCCGGTCTCCCCGGACAGTCTGGAAGCCGTCAATGGAGACGTTGTTGTCGTGAATATCCTGATGCAGCCAAACTCCGTCTGACTCCTGGCTAGTCCTGTTAGCTCGTCCATATTATTATCCAGAGATCTCACGTTACCCATGATGAGAGAGGAGAGACACGGCTTCTATCTCCTCTCCATAAACCTCTGTCTTCTTATTCAAGCTCTCCTCCTCGTAGCTCTATGCCTCCTCTGCCTGCATATGTCCTAAACCTCCAGAGTTCTGCAGAAACATCCAGCGGTTCGGCCGATGAGCCGGCCAGCTTCAGCTCAACCAGCTGAGCATGAGTAAAAACAAAACAAAGCGTGGTGGCCGGGCAAGTTCACTTTTATAAAAACTCAGTGCTTGCTGTCTTAATGTCCAGATACAGAGAGTTCAGAGTTTTGGGGCATAAGATCAGAAAGCTCTCTCTCTCTCTTTGTGAGGGATGCATGAGGAACATTAAAAAGGGAAGCATTCGAGGGCCTTAGTGATCGTGACACGACACTGTGCTGACATATAGGTAACCTTTCCTCTCGGTCAGATGATTAATGTTGTGGAGTTGTCGGCTATTTGATGAAAAGAAACGAGTCCTTCAGAATCAGAAATACTTTATTTATCCCAGGGAGGGAAATTTGTTGTTTTTTTTGGATTCGCTTTTGAGCTTCTGACGTAGTCGCAATGTTATTGAATTTGAAAAGTATCTTTACACACTGCTACTGCTAGTCAAAAAAACATGTTACTCACAACACTGTTCATACCCAGCTACAATCTCATCAAAGGAGCTTAAATACACATAAAACAGAACCTGAAACATGATGGGAACACGGGCTGATACATCCAACGCACATTTCCTCTATTGCTCTTCATTTTATCTTTTTACTGGGATGTTCTGTCAACATGTTTTATGTTACTTGAACACTTAAACTCTCCTCTATCCATTTTGACCACGTGTTCTTTGTGTTGAGACCTTCAGGGAAAGAGCTGAGTCATATGAAGCTTTTCTCTTTTCATGAAAGGGTCCTTAAACATGTGCAGTACCTGGAAACATTATGCTGGCAGTTCCAACAAACGTATTCAGAAAGTTTCATAAAGAAGTCTGGTGACAAATCCATAAACCTATGAATACATAGAGCTATACAACCCTGAGTACAGAAGAGGGTAGAAAGGATTACCTTGGCTGTATTTTGCAGTTTTTTCTTCTGTACTTTGTGGTCATCGGAGTGGATTATTTGAAGGATGTTTCTGAAAGGAAACACAATTTGATGAATTCTTTTGGGAGAGCAGGAATGTCAAAACTGCGAGGTCAGTGCAGAAATATTGCAAAATGGAGATTCCAAATTGTTTTCCTTTTTTACTGCGTGATGGTTTCAAGTATTTCAGAGCGTTTCACCCCTTTGAAAGAGGGGGTAAGAGTTCCTACCTTGAAAAACCTAACATTTATGATGTTAGAGTGGGTACTGTTACACATAGGATGTATTTCATAGAGATGCATGTCTGTATTTTGAAGCAAACCCCTCCTTGAACCTGCTTCCTTGGCTCCCTCAAATGAGGCACATATGCTGTATTAATTAATTTGAGACTCATGACTGAGTATGACAGGTGACAAACGGGGGTCCCCTGCTCCAAAACCCTTCTCTCTCCTCTCATAACTCGGCTCACCTCCTGCTGAAAGTCAAGTGAACCTCTCAGGTTCCAACTGGCTTTCACATGATGAAATAGACAAGGCGGAGGTGAAATAGACAGGCGAGTGTAATAAGTTATGATTTTTCTCCTCACCTGTGACTTTCAGTCGATCTGATGTTTTTTTTAATCTGTTTGAACAGAGAGCGCTGCCTGGAGTGAGCTCTCTTAAGCAGGTCAACAAGTGGCCAAGTCGTAGTACAGTCCTTATTTTAGGGGTCAACTTATTTAGCAACACAACTGGCATTCAACACATCATTGATATTCATATACTGTGGAGCAGATTTAAATGTCAGGGTCAACAGCTCTGCTTCTGAACCCTGTACCTACTTATTTTCACTGCCTATGAGAAATGTAAAAATCAAAATAGAGAGCAGTCACAGCGTCCTTGTGCTTTACTTTCTCAGAAGCTTGTTTGGAAAGAAACTTCTTTGAGAATATTGATAACAGTGCTGTGTATTTCATGAAGATTTTTAATGTCCTTGCTTTATCAAAACAGTTGCATTGGAGCACCAGATGCACAAAAACCAGTGAGACAATTTCACATTAATCCAAACTGTCAATCCTCCCCATCTGGCGCCCAGCTCTGCTACCTCCTGCAATGATAACACCTTCTCCGTCAGACAGGCTCCCACCAATTGCTGTCACATTATCCCTCACAATCCCTCTTTAAACCTCAATAGCTAACAAATTAGCATGCTACCTTCAGTGAGTTGTATATAACAAGATATACAATGAAACCGCAGAACAAAATCTTGATGTTGGTCATTTTTTCCAAGTCTGCTTGATGCACTGCATGCACGTGATCATTTCTATTAACTTGATTCATATTTCCAAGACCACCCCTTTGGTGAGACTGTAGTTACCCTTTGTTGAGAATTGTGCAAGATGCTACCATGGAACTTATCGGTATAGATGGTCTGCTTGGAGCAACCTGGGTTTATTGGTGATCAGCTGCTTATCTGCAAAGAAATGCACAAAACAAAGGAACCCAAACCTCGACTCATACAATATGGTCTGATTGAAGAAGGCTGGTCTGTTTATTTTGCCACCATGACAGGTGCTGACATCTTGTGCTGGTGATGTCATTTTATCCAGAGTTTACACAGTAAGGATTGAACTGCAGTATTTATAGCAAAGACCCCTCAGGTCAGTATAGATGATGGCTTTAGGCTGGATCTGGAAGTACAGGAAACTATATACACACAAATTCAAAAAAGCCGATCTTTACAGCAGAAATAAACATGTTTACAGCCTGGTACAAAAGACGAGTGTAGTCTTGATAGCTCATTTCTCGATCAGCACACACTGTACGGGGGGTGAATTTTTTCATAGCACGGTTATTTCAAATATATTGAAATTACGAGTTTGCCATTATGAGAGGCACAGCTGACTTGATTGACAGGCGGGAACACTGTAGCTGTTGGCTAGGAGGCTCAAACTCCGCCTCTTTACGACACACTGCAGTTATGTTGAGTTCAACATTTCCAGTATGGCCGCAGTTGATGATTGGCCTCAAAACAGCGCTTCAGAAACAGATGGGTGACGTGACAGATATTATGTCCATTATTTATAAAGCAGGGGTGTCAAATTCATTTCAGTTCAGGGGCCACACACAGCCCAAATTGATCTGAAGTGGGCCGGACCAGCAAAATCCTAACATAATATGTTTGAATGGTCTTTTTTGCCATGATGAGTCTCACAGTGGGCTTTTGCTCTTTAAGCACTGAGACCTGCTGCGAACACACCAAACACACAAGTTATCCATTCACCTGACACCGAATTTAATGTTTACTGCAAAAGAACAGATAGATTATAATAATGAAGAAGGTAAAGTTGACTATTTTGGACTCCTCAGTTCCAGCATGAACAGTTGTCTTGCTGGACAGTGTTGTAGGCAGCGGTGTAGTGCTAGTGTTAGTAGTTAGTGGATCATCTTATTATCGGATTATGCAAACAGCAAGTCATTTATTTTATCACTTTGAGAAAAAAAGTCCTGAAAAAAAAAAACACTTTTGGGCTTCTGGTTCACTCAGTCAGCACCATAGACTGTATAAAATATGCTGCTCGACTGCTGTCGAGCTATTGTGATGTAAAGAGGCTGGCTGACTAGCCAACAACTACAGTGTTCCCGCCTGTCAGTCAAGTCAGCTGTGCCTCTCATTGGAAGACTCATAATCTCAATATCTTCCAAATTGCTGCATTAGAAAAAAACTCAACCCCTACAGCGTGTGCCGATAGAGAAATGATCTATCCAGACTACACTGGTCTTTTGTACCAGGCTGTAAACATGTTTATTTCTACTGTAAAGATCGTCTTGAGCCAGCCTCAAGCGGATCCTCAATGAACTGCAGTTTTTAGCACTTCCACATTGGACTCATATTTTATAGACCAGAGGTTGCCGCCTGATCTCAACTGAATTTTGCAAATAGCAAGTAATCTACCTTCTCACTTTAAGAAAAAAAGCATTGTTCAGGTTTTGGTTTACTCCTATGATTTTATGTGACCCCCCAGAGGACAAATCTGAAATAGTAGTTACTTTCATTGAAAAATTCCAGTTAATGTGTTCTCTGTAATTTCTTCACTTTGCAAAGTGGTTCCGCGGGCCGGATTTGAACCTTTGGCGGGCCGGTTTTGGCCCGCGGGCCGCGTGTTTGACACCCCTGTTATAAAGTCTATGGTGGTGAAATGTTTCTTAATATAACACAATTGATATTATTTCAGCTGCAATGAGTTCTTTTTTGTAATTTCATTAAAGAGAAAGCATCTGCTATATGCCTCAATTAACACAAACCTGCCTCGAGTTGAAGTGCATAACAGTAAAACATTTCTCAGATGAACAATAATCATTCTCATAATTTCCTAAATCCTCCAATCTCCAACTTGTTGGACTAAACAGGTGGTGAGCTTGAAGCTGGCATCCTTCCTCCCGAGGCGTGCGACCTGCCTCCCTTGTTTCTGAATGCTCTTATTATAATTTGCATTTAGGACCAATGTTGCCATGACAGCAACTCAGTCTTGCAACTTTTGTCTGACACAGTCGTACAGCTTTTGTGAGCTTGGCTTGGTCTGCGTTGGCATGAAGGAGAGAGAATAACAGACGTAGAGTGAAGGGAAACACCTTTTTACAGCACTGGAGAATATCAGGTATGCTGTGAATAAATATGAGCATTAAAAATAAATCAGAACAGAGAGGAAATTGAAATTGATTATTAGTTATTTGTGCAAATGTAGCGCCTTTTTTTTTTTTTTTTTTCCTGTTTCCTCCATCCTGCCGCTCCAGCCCCCTCAGCAAATGGTCCCTCTTGAGTTTGGTCACTCTCTTGTGCCATTTTTTCTCCCTTGGTCTGGGTGTTGGCAAGACAAAGCTGGAGGAAAGTTTTTTCCAAAGCTACAGCTGGGGATTTGTAATTGCATGGTGATTCTCTAAAACTCTATGAATATACAGCACCCCTATCATATAAGAAAAACACAAACCCAGTCCTGGAGATCATCCATTGTCTGCGGTTTCACTCCCTTGTAGCAGCACCGATACATCTTTTGGCTACAATGTGAGCCGGATATAAAATATAGTCGATTTTCTTTCTTTATTTTCTTTTTTC
Source organism: Notolabrus celidotus (assembly GCF_009762535.1). Taxonomy (NCBI): domain Eukaryota; kingdom Metazoa; phylum Chordata; class Actinopteri; order Labriformes; family Labridae; genus Notolabrus; species Notolabrus celidotus. Next base: position 35,281,123 of record NC_048276.1, on the reverse strand, counting down.
ACCGACACCATCCATGCATGTAAGCTGGTCTGAATTTCCTTTGAGGTGAGGCTTGGATTAGAGGCCGACATCATGCACTCAGCCCTGCTAAAGGATTTTATTATCACTACAGGTTTTTGTCAGAGGTGCTACTCTGAAAAGAGATTGTGCCACAACACTGCTCCCCAAAGACGGTCCAAATAGCATGACAAAGCAGGCATACAGGGGCCGTGATAAGAAACTGAATACTCCGCTTGGCCTCCATCTTTACATAATCCACACATCCTATAGTTCCTCTTGATTCTGGGGCATTTATTATGTGTTAACGGCTGCAAATCTGTGCAACAAAGGCCAAACATCGTACAGAAATGTACCACATGATGCGGATGACACAGTTGTATATGCACATGTAAACACAAAGCATGACGCTGCTGCCAAATTATCTGAAGCTATGACACCAGTATCTCACAAAACTCTTGTTTACATCTTAACACAAAGAAATCTGTAGGCATGTTTTTCTCTCGCCAGTCAGCAGAGGGCCAACAACAACTATGTGTTTTGATAAACAGAGACAGACTTGATGTGGTGGAACAGTTCAAGTATCTTGGTGTAGTTTTTGACTCCAATCTCACCTTCAAGGAACGCGTTAAAAACTCTCAAATATCATAAAGTTCAACCTCTCATATTTCCGTCATATAAGACCTTTCCTCACTTCAAGGTCAGCAAAGGTCGATATGCATGCAATGATATTTTCTCACATCACTTATTGTTTTACAACTTGCCCACACACAGCAGCCAGCACGTTAAAACCCATCAAGTCTCTCTTTAAGAAGACCATCAAAACCTTGGACAGGAGACCTCTTTATCTCCATTATTGCAACATAGTCAGGAATAGGGTTGCAAAGGGATGGAAAATTTCCAGTAAATTTCCGAAAAAGTTTCTGGAAAGTTTCAGGGAAATTTCCATGGGAAGTTAAGCTGGTGAATTTTGGAAATATTCCAAATTGGAAACTTTCCATGGGAATTAATGAGAATTTATGGGAATGATCTGGCAATTGAGGGTAATTTAATGGAAAGGTATCATATCCAATCATAAATGTTTGTTTTGTTAGAAGCAGACATCCATCCAAAATAATACAATTAAAACAGATTTATTTGTAAGTAGAACTTTAATAAGTATTCAATATTTTATTGAACAATCAATTATTTTATTGAAGAACAAAAACATGAATGTTGAGTTAAATATTACTCACCCCCCCCAACCAACCCATTCAGAAATTAACAACAATTCAATCCCAACAAAGTCCCATTCAGAATGTGAAAATATAATAATTATTACGATAAAAAAGCATCTTCCCTCAAGCTTCTCAAGCCGAGCCTCTGCAGGATTCTAGAAATCATCTGTGCTTCATGTGATGGGGGAATGCACTGTGCATGTAGGGGGCGTGGTCTCAATAGCCCTGCAGTAAGCAGTGTGCTATGTGCATGTGATTGAGGAATAGCAGAGATATTCAACTGTACTTGCATGAAATCTGGTTGTTTTAGTCAGGATAATGCTAAAATATATTTTCCCCAACTATATTTGAGTTCTCTATCAAGAGCCAACCTTCAATTTAGTAAATTCCTGGTTTATTCATGTTTATTCCCATGGAAATATGCATTGTCCTAATCAAATCAACTCACACTGAACCCATTTAAGCTACATTTTTAAACACACATTGCCTCACAGTAATTTAACAAGCTGTGACCATTATATGGAATTTCAATTACAACAGTCCTTCTGAGACTCTCTGACATTGTTTACATACCTCCTTGTTTTCCCTGCTGGCAGCCAGTCTTTACGTACAGAGCAGTATGCTCAACAGCACAGAGGAGTGTTTACAGTCTAGCACTTACCATAGAAAGTGCACTGCTAAGAAAGCACTGCAGCTGAGTTTGTCTGCGTGCCCTTGCAGAGGTAGGTACTGTCTGTTGATAGCTGTGAATTATTGACAGCGTGCCATCACTTGTAATGGCTTTTTCTGGTGTAATGCTTCCCCCCTGTAGTGGGCTCTATGTTTCCTCAACAGCTCCCCTTGTCAACATCTGCACTTACTCACACAACATGCTGTACATGAGCCAATCAGGAGGTCTAATCTTGAGAGGAGGGGATACAGACTGATACATTATGCCTTGTTGGTGGTCGGGAGCAAACGGCATGTCAAAGACATAAGACTTTACAAAACTCAACACTATCGATCAATCAACCAATCAATCTTTATTTATAAAGCGCCAAATCCCAACAAATGTTCTCCTCAGACTCTTTCCAAACAGAGCAGGTCTAGACCGTACTCTATGTTCTATTACTAACAAAGACCCAACATCAAGACAGGATCAGATCCAGTCCCATCTTACAGACAGGACTCAGTCTGATCTCATCTTAATCCACCATGAGCAGAGCACTTTGCAGCATTTAGCAAGTTACAGTGGCAAGGACAAACTTCCTTTAACAGGCAGAAACCTCCAGCAGGACCAGACTCATGTTAGACACACATTTGACAGAGGGATAGAGGAGAGTAAGAGAGAGAGAGATGATAGTGACTACAACTAAACCAAGTCACCAAGTGTTTTTTACACACCTTGAAACAGATTCTAAAAATGTAGAACCTTTTGTCTCATCATGAGATGCAAAACTGAGTTTAGGTTTTTGAATACCTGCGTGATAATCTGTCAGTGTGGAAATCTGAATGGTATATTTAACTTCAAGTTCCTGTGAAGAGTTTTGAGCTGGAAAAGAAACCGGCTGAAATTAGAGCTGACGCCTGTTTATGAGCTGAAAATAGATATGACACCATTTGGCATAAAGGTTGATTATTTCTATTCAGCTGTTATTAATACGTGAAAACAATGCTTGGGGTAAGAGTCTGATAAAGTGTAGTTTCTTTTTTGATTAGAAGACTCTGTCTCTTTAAGAAAGAATTGTGTGTGGCAGAGACAGTGGGAGGAGTCAGTGGAAGCTAGACTGGTTTGGAGCATGTCTTTGACATGTTGTGTGCAAGGGAGAGGTTCCGGTGAATGGTGGTGAGGCTTTCAGCAGTGTGACTGCCCCCTGGTGGCTGGCTGCAGCATAGGTCAAAAAATCCGTCTCCCCCATTCATTTGAATGGGGGAGCAGTCAAACTTAGCAGTCAAATAAACACACATCGTACGAATGCTTCTCACATCCGTATGCTGTGGTGATATGTAGTTAGTATTTGAGTGTATCGTGTCCGAGGCCTCTTTTTTCCTGAAAAGTTTCTTTTTCGTTAGTTATTAGAGTTTAAAAAACAGGGTTTTACTTCCTGTTTCCTTTGATTCACAGCCACCGTAGAGTGAAACTTCAAAGGACACACAGCGACTTGTGACGTTACGCTGTAGGGCGGAGCTTATTACAGTGGCTTTACAGTCTCTGGCTGTACAATGGCGGCGCCCAGGAGCTGGATTTTTTGGCTTCAGAACCGTTCAACGGGAAGAGGCGGAGCAACGCTGTCCATTTTTATTTACAGTCTATGGTTGTGTGCTGTTTGGGTCAAACTGACCCGTTTTATACTTTGACTAGAAAAAAATTATACAAGAAGAAATGTTTCAAACTGAACCTGTGTGAATGTAGCTTATTAACTCTGAAGAGCTTTTCTAAGAAAAAAAATCATTAAGTATACACACTACAACACCCCACACATTTATGCCCCTCTTACCATGCCCGGGCACCTGCACCCAAACATTCTGGACAACTTAGCCCTGCAACCCCACACCCATGCACCCCTAAACCCCTGCACCTGCAAACTGGGAGAGGGACAAAACTGATAAAAACTCTTGCTTGCAGTGTAGAGGTAATTTCATCTACAGCAGCAATATGAGCAAAAGGTTCACCGCTCAGAGAGCCTTGGAGCTAATTTTAGCTGACAGTGAGACAGGTAGTAAAGGGGAAGGCTGTCTCAGAATATGAGGAGGATTTTGAAACAGTGTGTGGACCCTTAAAGGACTCAAAGACACAGAGCACAGGCGGCAACTGCAAAAGTTCATCCGTGGTGCATAGACTCTGAAATTCTGTGCAGCATGTGTTGTGTAGAAAGGCAGGCCCAGGCCCAGAAACACACACACACACACGCACACGTGCACACACACACACACACACACAATACGATGTTATTTCAGCATTACTTGAGAGATGTATTTTTCAGAGGTACTGTTTGCATTCACAGTGAGTCTAACTTTTTACATTTGTCTCTGTTTTCACGGCGATAACCAGAGGAAAAATATCAAACTATGAAAGAGTTGAAGTCATTGGTTGTTTTAGAAAGAGGCCTGTTTCTTCTAATCACAGTAAAGATGTGGAAAAATAGTCAGAGGTGGTCTTGACCAGTCTTGATTTAAGATCCAGAGTCCGCCCAGTCCAAGAGAAGACCGTGTAAAAAGGCTTTTGAATCTGAGACGAGACCCAGACTTTAAAAAGGTGTCCTTGAGACCAAGACTGTTCTCGCCAATATAAATCGGTTCAGTTGCTGAGGTTAGCTGTAGAGAGTTCATTTGAAAATATCCTGTGTGTGTGTGTGTGTGTGTGTGTGTGTGTGTGTGTGTGTGTGTGTGTGTGTGTGTGTGTGTGTGTGTGTGTGTGTGTGTGTGTGTGTGTGTGTGTGACCACAGACTGCTGCACTCTGTTTACTCCCTGTATGTAAATGTAGTCATTGTCCCGGGCTTCTTTTCCTGGATTAGCCGCTCATTTCCTTGGCACACTTCCTTCACCCAGGGTCGTCTCTGCTGTGTACACAGATCTACACAAAGCCCCTGATGTCATTTCACTGATACTTTTCCATCTCCCAACACACACACACACACACACACACACACACACACACACACACACATACACACGCACACACACAGAGACATAGTCTCCTCTGTTGTTATTAGCAATATAACAAGAGCAGGGGAGAAACAGGACTCGACTTGAGGGAGTCAATTTAATCAAGGTTTTCCATTTCTGTCTCTTTGACCTTGTAGAGATTTCTCTCTTTGGATCACTTAAGCTCACTTTGACATTATTTATGTTCTGCTTTTTGATGATAAGTAGTGCCATGACATTTTCTTTATAATGAACATATCATTAATTATCAGCCTGTCGGTTTGACCTTATCTTTGTTCCAGTCAAGCGATTACATTTCCGAACACAAGGGACTCTTCAGATCTCTGATGTTGGGTTTGAAGGAAATATTTATCACGATGAGCACACACACACACAAAATACAGGCTTCTAGACACCTTTCACATCCATGAGAGTAAATCCCGGGGAGTTTTTGTTGAAGGCTGGAGGCGGCTGGAGGCGGCTCGGTGACAGCGGGCCGGGAGGAAAGTGTTACTGGGGTTTGATAATCACGCATGAGAGAAGAAAAGGGCAATCTGGTGGACAGAGAGAAGCTCCACTGGGTGTGTTTTTTTCTCAAACTGTGTGTCCCCATTAAGAGGACTGATGTGCATCTCTGCAACAAACTCATTTGGCCTTGGGAGCCGTAGAGAGTCCTCAATGTGTTAGGATAAGTCACTCCTGAGACCACTAAAAGCCATTATTAGAAGGTGTTTATGGAGCTATAGCCATGGCCTAGATACAGACTAATATCCGGAGAACCGTTATAGCCCGTAATTATATTAGATTTTGTATGAAGAGCGGTCATGATTAGATAGATGATGAATAGCTCCATAAGTAAGAAAAGGTTCCTCAGACAGTTCTGCAATGTCGGCTTGTTCTTTGGGGGAGTTTGAACTCTTGTTTTTCACCTTCTGATTCTGTTTGGTATCAAAACATTGATCTTAATGATACTCAAAAGTTCTTCCTCATAACATAAAAACTCAGTTTCCTTCGCATGATATCATTCTCCTTCCCTCCTGTGAGCCAGGTGTAAACGAGACGATATTTAATCTAGTTTCCAACATTACCCCCAGTTAATTTCCCCATCGCTGGTGCTCCAGCTAAAATTGAATACCAGCAATGTTTTATTTCCAGCAGACAGTCCCTCAGTTAAATGATAATCACAGCTGTCAAAACTGCAGAGAAAAAAATAAAGTGTGAAAAAAGAAATGGATTTATAATGAAATGACTTTTCTCTGTCCTCTTTGCTTTGTCTAATTGAATTACAGCAAAATGTGGCTCGAGCCTGACTCAAATCACAGCTCCTGATTGAAAGAAAATTAGTGTCTCATTGTTTTTTTCCTCTTCAAGACCATAAATGTGTGTCGGGGGTTGCTCTGCTCCTTTACTCTCATAAATCAAAACTTTGTCTCCTGACGTGATCGGAGTTCGAAAAAGAAAGTTACAATGAATGAATCCAAGCTTCACGCCTCAGAGGGCCAAGAACTCCAATTACAACAAATACTTTACCACGCCTTTTATGAGCGAGCAAAATGCTCGGACTAGTCTATGAATAACGGTTGGTACTCGTAGTTTTCTGGTTACAGCTTTTTAAAATGATCCAAAATGGAAGGATTTGAGTCTAACATCAGACTTCCACCAGAACCGTATCCGGTCCATCTCTGATCCCCTTCTAGGGGGGTAGTACTTTTTTAAAGTACTTTTGCAGGGCCTGCAATGCTGAACGTGTCTGATTGGTAGATTTACTGCAGTGTTGTTATTCCGCCCGTCGTCCACAATAACATCACACACATCTGTGATTCACTTGATTTCTCTTTCTTTCATTAGTTTTTATTTGTTCTATCTTTTTTGTATGTGTGTGTACTTTTCAAAGAAGAAGCTGTGATTCTCTTGATTTAGCAGCTTATAACAGTAGTCTTCTCTCAGCCCACAGTGAATGCGTCTCTCCCGGTGTTACGGTTTTAAAAGTGACCCTGTAAACAGGACTTGTGGAGTTTACACAGCTGTTGAAACACAGAGGGAGTTCCTGGGAATGCAAACTAGTTTAGTTTTATTAAGATTTCAAAATATCCTCATCGGATATTTAATGATCGTCTAAAGACGTTTATGAGGGATGCATCCGGCTGAAAGTCTCCAGTTAACAGGGTTGCTGTTTAAACCAAAACACCAGCCAATCTCTGCCACGGCTTTTTGAGTTCAAAAGGATTTTAAAGCCGTGATGAAACGTCTTTGCTACTCGCGCTTATCTCCTCTCACGTGTTGATTCAGTGAATCCATCTGTGATGAAATATAGCACCATCTAAAACAGACCAGCTGAGTCTCTTCATGCTAACAGGCTATCTGTTGTGTTGCTCATAATGATACCTGCCTGTCCGTCTGCTTCTATGGTGTCATCAGTGATGAATGGCATTCCTCTTTGTTTTACTGCCCTCTACTGGTCTGGTGGTGTAGTGCATTTACTTTTTTTTCTCCATAAGTCACTGGCCTGATTTACACAATCTACCCGGGACTTCAGCCTGCGGTCGAAACGCAGACAACAATGGGGGCACAGGAACCTTTTAGTTTAGGGGAAAGTAGTTCTGGGGGCTAAAAGACCCCGGAACTCTTGGTCGAAATGCACCTTAACAAAGTTTAAAATAGATTCAAAAATCAAGAGGGAGTCCGTGGAGGGAGGCAAGGTAATGTGCTACATTTACCACTTAGAAACCGTACTACAGATGTGCGCCCTGCTATGGTATCAGTGTGTAACAAAATTACCCTGATGAGCACGAAGCATCTTCACTGGGAAGGACTGATGCAGGGATGCTTCTGGTAGCATTATGGGAAATGAAGGTTCAATCATTTAGGAGCGTAATGACACCAGAGACTGTGAGGGAGGAGATGTTAGCCATGGGTTGACCACTTCTTCTTTCCGTCTCTCTCTCTTGAGAGCGATCCAATTTCAGCAAATACAGTTCTGAATCTGTCGTTCTCTTTAAACACCACTTTATATCTGGCTGAGATCTTGAGCAAATTGAGTCTGTATTTTTCTTTCCAGTTACGAGAACAAAAATGAAAAGTAATGAGGCCTTTAAGTCGCACACAACATAACTCAGAATCAAGGATCAGGCTGGAGAAAACAGAAATGTTCTTACATCGCTGCTTATGTCAAAATTTCATGACATTGATTTTAACAATTTAATTTAAACTTTGTTCGACCCCTCAGAAACAGTGTTTTTAATGCTGCTGCTGCTGCCGTCTCCTCAGACTGACACACTCTGACGTTTTAAAAAGACTCAATAGATCTCATACCGAGACTCTTTGTATGTAAGAGGTGTAGTTTTCACCCCGAGAGGCAAAGATTTCACTGACATTTTTAAATAGGTTCAATGAATAGGTTCATTGGGACTTTAATTACGTTCACTCTTTAACCGAGAGTGTTGTGGGCAATGGAAGAGGATCTTGACAAGGCAATGTGCTCTTATGACACCCCACCCACATAGCGCCGCCATGTTCTTGATTGCCCCTCTATCTGCAGGCGGTGCGGGCTCACCACTGAAATCACTAATGCTTAATTAGCAGATTAGAAGATCCAATTAGGAGATCTCCTCTGTCTCAAATCAAGCCTCTGTCAACACGTCCTATGAAAATGAGCTGCTCCACAGTCTCGTTTAAGATGGGTGTTTCCCCCTCCTCGCCCAAATGACCACCTTTGATTGACTGTTGCGTGCTTTGTTTACCCCTGTGGACACCTTGTTTGAAGCTCATTCCTGATTAATCATTTATATTTCAGATGCATTTCAAAGGGAACCCGAGCTGTACATCAGAGTCAAGATAACTGCTGAGAGCATGGAGCTGAGACAAAAACATTCACTCTGCAGGTGTCAAGTTGTCTTTTCAAACCTCTTCAGTTTCTAAAAAGCCTCATAAACAGGCATGAGGTTTCAGAACTCTCTACATCACGTTTAAGCTTTACCCTGCTTTAGTTTATAACTGTGTTGAGTTTTATTTTGGAAGGCTTCTATGTGGTTTCAGACCACAGAGTAGCATGACTCCTGGTGTTGTTGCAAAGTCTGTATGAAGAAGCAGACGTAGGGGACCATAGTTTTGTAACGGCTGTTTTAAAGCCTTGAGATCTTCAGCAGCTTGGTTTCAACCAAGCGGCAACCTCCGGTCTAAAAATATGAGTCCAATGCGGAAGTGTTAAAAGCTGCAGTTCATCAAGGATCCGCTTGAGGCTGGCTCTGGAAGTACAGGAAGTCACACACACGAATGTGAAAAAGCCGATCTTTACAGCAGAAATAAACATGTTTACAGCCTGGTACAAAAGATGAGTGTAGTCTGAATAGCTCATTTCTCGATGTCCTCTCACTGTGAGGGGGGGTGAATTTTTTTCTAACGCTGCAATTTCGAAGCTATTGAGATTACTAGTCTTCCAATGAGAGGCACAGCTGCCTGTGGGAACACTGCAGCTGTTGGCTAGGAGGCTCAAAGCCCGCCTCTTTATGTCACACTGGCTCGACAGAAGCAATATGGCTGCCGCTGCCCATTGGCTTCAAAACAGTTCTTCAGAAACAGATGGGTGACGTCCATATTTTATACAGTCTATGGTTTCAACCTGAAGTGGCCACATTAGAACAACAAGGTTGATGGAGATCATTGTGTCCTCTGCAAGCGGCAACCTCCGGTCTAGACATATGAGGCCAATGGGGAAGTGCTTAAAACTTCAGTTCATCAAGGATCCACTTGAGGCTGGCTCTGGAAGTAACGAAAACCACATACACACATATTCAAAGGAGCAGAAATAAACATGTTTACAACCTGGTACAAAAAACAACGTGGGTCTACATAGCTAATTTCTTTATCAGCAAACACTGTGAGGGGGGTGAATTTTTTCTAATGTAACGGTTCAGATTATGCCCAAAATAAGGACATGACTGACTTGACTGACAGGTGGGACAGGGTTTATCGTACTGAACTGTACCAAACTGCACTGAACCAAACCACGCCTTTATCACTTTTTTTCCTCACTGTAAACATAGTGGCATCAAATGAAACAGATCTCTTTTTGGATTGATAGAATTATAGTTTGGAGTCTGTGATTACAGCCATATCCATAACAGTGGTGTGCTGTCGAGAAATAACAGACCCTTGCTTTGGAGTATTGACTTTTCAGAATCAAGGATTCAACATACACTGTGGTTAAAACATTGGTGTCTTCACAATAAGTAACTCGTCCTTGAGTAAGTATTTCATTACTTCAGTGAAACCTAAACCACAAAGATTCAAAACATGCAGCCAACCTGTTGGTCCATGCACTATGCTGTGGATATTAATGGTCCTTTAAATAAGAGTAGTGTTTTGGTGATGCATGAACTCCCCAGTCAACACAACCTAGAGGTCACATATATCTGGTAGTGGTCAATCCAGTATTTTGAACAGAGGTGAATCCACAAAGGAGAAGAAAGGAGACTGTCCTCTTCTCCCCTCTGTCCTAAATTAATCTAAACCAGGGATGTTTGAAAAAGACAACCAATAATGATCCTCTGCAGCCGCCCCAGCCTCCTCCATCGCCCTGACCACCTTACACACACCGCACACACACACTTCCTCCCTTCCCCCCAAAGTCCACATTAACATCGTAATAGGAAAGTGTGTTAAAGCACAGCTTTAGCCGCCTGACAAGAGCGAATTGGATGTCAGAGGGATTCCTGCTCACTTTAATTGAATCTGCCCAGCACTAAAAAAGAAAATCTGAAGTCAAAATAACCTATTAGATCTATCAGGTAATGTTTTGTTGGGTTTGACAGATGGCACTGCTCTGCCTCACCCTCTCCCCACCCTTCCTCCTCCTCCTCCCTCTCCCACTCCTGCAGGGTGGGGTGATGCAGCGGTGCATGCATGGTGGGCGATCGCTGATGTCCTCCATGATGTTTCTCTCTCTGTTTCTGTTATTTGTTAATAAATTGTGGCCGGCTCCTCCTGTTTACCGAAGCTCACTCAGCAAATCCCCTGAGTTTAGAGCCAGGCTGGAGGAGCATGCTGAGGGGTTTTAGTGAGTTCCTCCACCTAATGGATGATGGGGGGGTGGTCCACGTGACCTGATTGTTAAAAGTACCTCGTTTTCGAGTGTCCAGATTTTATTTCCTTGCTGGCCTTCCCTGTTTTCTGTAAAATAACTCCTTAAAAAAGACATTAGGCAGTAAGTGGAGGTTAAGTGTGCAGCCTGATGTTTTCTTAATAGGTTAAGAGCATAAAACACATTAGTGATGTGTACATTTTATTGCAGGGTTCTTTCCAGGTTGCACCTTAATGCTTCATTTAGTCACATGAATCATCTCCTCTCCACCTCCATCCCTCCCACTCACCATCCCGTAGCATGTACTGTGGGCTATCAGAGAAAGCATCTGCTCCTCCTCTCTGCTGTGACGGACCAAACCCGTCCACAAACGGATATTAACTTACGGCTGTCAGGGATCCCTACACTGGATCAATAGCTTTCACATAGCATTACAGACGAGAGCTTCAGGGGCTTGTTGTCCAGTCCCTGATGTTATTTTTTGCCTTCCTTGGAAGTTAAATCATCCCTCTCCGTCAGTAATTTGGAAATGTTTTTGTTTTGTGCACATTGCATTTCAGGCAAGAAGCATATCAAATATATAGTTAGGGATACACCAAAGCTCCTTTTGACCATATTGAAGAAAGACGCCTTTGAGCCTGATTTACAAGAGCAAATGTTAGAGTTTGTGCCAACAACTCCTGTACTGTGTTTATCCCAAGCAGCAACCTCTTGTCTAAAAATATGAGTCCAATGTGGAAGTGCTGAAAACTGCAGTTCATCGAGGATCCACTTGAGGCTGGCTCCAGAAGTACTAGAAACCACATACACATGAGTGGGAAAAAGCCGATCTTTACAGCAGAAATAAACATGTTTACAGCCTGGTACAAAAGACGAGTGTAGTCTGGGTGGCTCATTTCTCAATCAGCACACACTGTGAGGGGGGTGATTTTTTTTTCTAACACAGCAATTTTGAAGATATTAAGATTACAAGTCTTCCAATGAGATGCACAGCTGCCTGTGGGAACACTGTAGCTGTCGGTTAGGAGGCTCAAACTCCGCCTCTTTACGTCACACTGGCTCCACAGCAGCAAGTTGGCTGCCGCGACGATTGGCCTCAAAGCAGCTCTTCAGAAACAGATGGGTGACGTCACGGATGCTACGTCCATATTTTATACAGTCTATGGTTTACCCCAGCAAAAGCACCAAGTAGGAGTGACAGTATGCACAACATGTCTATGCAGTCTGCACCAATTTATCATCACCTTCCTCCCTATGTCTGGGAGGAAGGTGTAAATACATCAGCAAGATTGGAATTAGAGACATTATGAGCATTGGATTAAATCTTAAGTTTGACTAAGAAACATCACTAAAGCTATAGGTATGAGGCAGTGAGGTTTTCATGATCAATAAAAGCAGGTAGCAGATTTGAATGTAGGGCACTGGATTGTTTGCCTGGGCACTGCTAGGGTGACTTTGAGCAAGACACTGAACCCCGAAATGCTCAGCTGGTGCAGGTTGATGGCAGCCTCCTCACTCTGACATCTCTCCATTAGTGCATGTCCATAACATGTTTGTGCATGAGTGTGTGTAGAAGGATCGAAAACAAAGGAACACCAGAGTGTTTGTTTGGCAGTCTCGTCAACCAGCAGTGGGACGAGGTGCTGCTAGTAGTCTCCATCTTTATGTTGGTGTTTCTGTGCCGCAGTGGGGCATGTATTTTTACATTTTACAGCCATGCTCAGTTTCTGGAAATATGTGTGTAGTAGTGTGAGATTCAGAAACGGAGAAAAACGCTTCTTCTTTTGCTATTAAATACAGTTAGCAGTCTTCTTCTTAATAGCTTTAACATGCTCTGTATACCGTCTGGAGGGAACACTGTATTACAACTAGGCACCGGTAAAAACAATAAAAACTGAACTTTTAAAATGGGAAAATATTCACAGTAACTCTTTGATTTTTACAAAGTGAATGAATATTCGAATGTTCGAAAGTCATTGCCCATCCCTAGTCTTTAGTTCAACGTCATAGAAATATACCTGCAGCTAGCAGTCAGGCTGGATATGTTGTTTGTCCACTTTAACTCCAGTTATGTGTCTCAAACTGCTGGTCAGAATGTAATGATCAAATATGTTTAGAAGAAAAAGAAGAAAACAACATACTTTATCAGACCCAAAGGGGGATCTCAGTGTTTAAACTCTGTTGCTGAAACATGTTAGAAACATACGCACTCACAGAACTTTACAGACAATGTCAAATTTTAGATTTATTATCAGAAGAGTTTCATTATAAACATTTTTACAATTGAAGCACAACTTTACAAAATGTGAAAATGCTTTGAAATGAACAGCAGTGATGAGCTGAAAATATACAATTTATAACATTTCAAAATATACAAATATAGAAAAAGCACTGGATTTTAAAGGAACAGTACGTGAATAGAAAAAATAAACCAGAGATGTATCTGTATCGTGTGTGTGTGTGTGTGTGCTTGTGTTTGTGCTTTGCACCCCCTTTGTCCCCCTGGTGTGTGTTCAGAATACTGATCATGATATTTTTATTCCATAAGAGGTATTAACAGTTTTTCTGAGGCGGAGTTGGCCAAAGTAAATATTTTGTAATCATACCTTATCTGAGCTTAGTGATCTTATAGAAATCCCACCTCTGAACTGCGCTTAAGAGCTCTCCTTCACTCACAGAGCGTCTGCAGTCTCAGCACCGCGAGCTGACTGCGTTATGAGCTGCAGCCTCAGGTGCTGACTGCACACTGAATGAATACAAGGAAAAAACATAAAACACACACACACACACACACACACACACACACACACACACACAAGCAAACAACACTGTTTCCTTGGTAAATGTGTCCCTGAGTGATTCCTCACAGTTCAAGAGGAATATGCTAATTATTTTTCTGCTCAATTTAATCAGGGTTTGATTGCAATCTAAACTGTTTTTGTTGTGGCAGTTTGGTGAGGTGCTTATTAAAATGTCAACCAGATAACAGGAACTAAACTGGTCACAGGAGGATTACTTCTTTTTACCTCACGTTGAGTAAAAAGAAACAAAACCTGACAGAAAAAAACATGATAAGAGCTTTAATCTCAATCTAATGCGGTGATATAAAAAAAAAAATCTGGGGTTGGGATTAGGATGGGATTTTTAATTGTTGTATTTTTAATTTATTCTGTTTTAAGTTGTTTTTATGTACAGCACTTTGTGTTACGATGTCTGTATTGAAAGTGCTTTTTAAATAAAGTCTGATTGATTGATAGTTCAGCACGTTTTTATCCAGTCAGTATTTCAAGAAGATTAAAAAGTCCCTTCGGTCAACTAAGTATGAGAAACACCTGGTGGGAATGTAATATTAGAAATGTTTCACCAACAATTTCTCATTAGCTTTTCACTGAAGTAATCTTGTTGGAACATCAAAATAAATATATCTCAGGTCCAGTAGATGGTTATGATTGTAACCAGTTTAACCACTTAATAATCCGTAATCACAGGGTGCAGGTTTGGTTTAGAGATAAGGAGTTCCCCCCGTGTACAGAGGCTGTAGTCCTCGTCGCAGCAGTCGCTGGTGTGACTGCAGCCTCAACTGCAAGTCATCCTCCCCTCTCTACTCTCAACATAATCTGTCCCTCTTCAGCCGTCCTATCAAATAAAATAATCTTGATAATCTGTTCTGTGTTTTACATGTTCCGCATGTAACACATTGTCTACATTTCAATCACCTGTAACCTTGTGACTGACTCTTCCTATCCTTTGCTTCCAGATTCTCGAGCTGGAGAAGGAACACCCAGAACGGTGGACCATGCAGTCATCGGTGGAGTGGTGGCCGTGGTCGTCTTCGCCATGCTGTGTTTACTCATCGTCTTGGGGCGCTACTTTGCGAGACACAAAGGTAATAGATCGGCATTAAAGCAAGTGTTAATATCTACTTGATAACATCTTTGAAACACAGAGTCAGCATTTTGAAAGTTTTACAGCGTGCGTGATAAGAAGCCATCCATTAGACTCAATATAACTCAAAGGTGAACATAGTTATCAGGGTCAATCTTTCCTTTCAGGCGTAATGCAGAAAGTGAGAAAGCAATAGCACATGCTGGACTCACCATAATGACCCACAGCAGTATGCAATCAGCCCACACACAGCCCTGACTTACCACCATCATACAGCACCTGTGTACGCTCTAAACATACACCTGGGAAAATACAGAGCAAGAAACAGGAAAGTCAGAGGGATACATTTTTACTTTAACAATCTCCATTTTCACTCATTAGGCTAAATTTAAAATTGTACACTGTTTGCAGATTAAATAAACCTCTGAATATTATCGGACAAACTTAAGGTCTTTTTGATTTTTGTATCAAACTATATATTGAGCATCTACAGTTGAGGCCAACATTTTTAGCCCCCCAGGAATTATGCAACATTTTCCTTAAATTCTGAAATTTGTAAACCTTTGAAAAGTAAAGATGAGTTTTGGAAGTCCATCCTTTGATCTGGTGTAACTGTTGGAGCACATGGATGTGCATTATGTTTGGTGAGTCCTTCAACCCTCAGGACACCGTTCTCACAGTTAAACATGGTGGAGGGAGCATCGTAGTGTGGCGCTGTTTTGCAGCCTCAGGCACAGGGAGCCTTGTTTGGCTGCATGGCATCATGAAAAAATAAAGTTATGTTGATATTTTGAGGGATAATATGAAGAACTCTGCTCTTAGTCTAGGCTTCGGTTGGTGCTTTGTCTTCCAACAAGACAAGGACCCAAAGCATATGTCAAAATTGGTCCAACAGTTCTTAAAGGACACCTAAACCAAGGTTCTGGAGTGGC
Organism: Notolabrus celidotus; assembly: GCF_009762535.1. NCBI lineage: Eukaryota > Metazoa > Chordata > Actinopteri > Labriformes > Labridae > Notolabrus > Notolabrus celidotus. The sequence goes on along the minus strand of NC_048276.1, from coordinate 35,265,388 downwards.
AGTACAGAGCCCAGATCTAAATCCTGTGGAGAATCTGTGGCAGGTGCTCAAATAGAATGTCCATGCTCAGAAACCATGTACTTTGGACCAGCTGGAACAATTTGCATTGGAAGAATAGGACAAAATCCCATGACATGTGCCAACCTTGTAGAGAACTACTTGAAGAGGTTGTTGTCAGGTGAGGCTCAGAAAGGGTGAACTATTGACTACTTAGGGCCAGGGGAGCTAATCATTTTGGACATGTCACTTTTATCTTTTCTTGTTTCAATTAATTGCATCAATATAATATCCTAATCAAACATAGTGAGCATTTTGACTTTGTTATTTTGGAAACAAATAAACTATCAACACTTGTTGTTAATGGTCATTTTCATGGAGAAATCAAGGGTTTTATCTGATTTCACAAGGGGTGGCTATTCATTTTGAACTCAACTCAACTGTATATATGTTCAAATTAAAGCAGCATACTGAAACTAATCCAGAGGATTGTAAAGTTTATCAGGTTCAGCCTCCTCACTTTTAAAAAACCTCGTTTTACGTCCTGCGAATAATAGAAAGATGGCTATTAAGGCCATGGGTTACTGATGGTGAGGAGAATTACATTTATGCAGTCCTGATGAATAGTATAACACACCTCACCTGCTGGCCTCATAACCAGGAAATAATTACAATCTATAACACATTTCACACTTTGATATTTCTTATGCAGAAGGAAATGGAACTGGATCCATTAACCACTTTAAAGAGGAAATACAGTAAATGAGGCAATTTAAAGGTGCAAGGATACTTTTTTTTACGTTTAATGATGATTCTGAACTCATTGCTTCCTCTGCTCAGGTAATATCATTTCTATTAGTGGAATAATTATTGTGGTCAGCTAATGGATCTCAGTGCTTAAATTAAACAGCTTCAGGTAATATCGAGTTAAACTGCTTTGAGTGTGCTCAGGGGGGAGCCGAGGTCTGTGCCGATGTTTGGAATAATATACACTACCTGTCAAAAGTTTGGAAACACCTTCTCATTCAAGGGTTTGTGTTTATTTTAATTATTGTAAACACTGTAGATTAATACTGAAGACATCAAAACTATGATAGAACATATATGGAATTATTGAATGAACCAAAAAGTGTTAAACAAAGCAGAATCTGTTTTATATTTTAGATTCTGTAAAGTAGCCCCCTTTTTCCTTCATGACAGCTTTGCACACTCTTGGTATTCTCTCAGTCTGCTTCATGAAGTGGTCTTCTGGAATGGTTTCTAATGAACATGAGCCTTGTCAAGAGTTCATTTGTAGAATGACTTGCCTTCTTAATGTGTTTGAGAGCATCAGTTGTGTTGTTCAGAGGTAGGGTTAGTACACAATAGATAGCCCTATTTGACTACTGTTGTAATCCAGATTATGGTAAAACCAGATTATTTCATAGTTTTGATGTCTTCAGTATTAATCTACAATGTTAAAATAATTAAAATAAATGAGAATGAGAAGGTGTCCAAACTTTTGATTGGTAGATTAAACTATATTTCATATAAATTGTGTGTATTAACAATCCATGGCTCTGAAAATGTTTCTGTTCCATAATAAATCACCTGACGAACACCTCGTCCCTCTTATACCATGAGTAATGAAGGCTAACTCAGGTCATGGCCTGAGTTTAAATGTGAACATGGCTCATAACAAGCTGAACATTTGAGAAGTGGGCTCGTCTTATGTTTGGGATCTCAACTTGGGGGTCCACTTCACCTCAGTCCACTTTAAAGAGGCTCAGGTCCAGAGAAGTCGCTGGCGTTTGTGGATCATGTTATTGAGTTTCCTCTTTGCACGGCAGAGTTTAAACCTTCATTTGTGGATGCAGTGACAAACTGGGATCACAGATGCTTTTTAAAGTAAAAAGAAAAGAGCACACTTGAACTTAAACAAAGCAGAATCTGTTTTATATTTTAGATTCTGTAAAGTAGCCCCCTTTTTCCTTCATGACACCTTTGCACACTCTTGGTATTCTCTCAGTCTGCTTTATGAAGTGGTCTCCTGGAATGGTTTCTAATTAACATGAGCCTTGTCAAGAGTTCATTTGTAGAATGACTTGCCTTCTTAATGTGTTTGAGAGCATCAGTTGTGTTGTTCAGAGGTAGGGTTAGTACACAATGGATAGCCCTATTTGACTACTGCTGTAATCCAGATTATGGCAAAAGGTTGGATTTCGGCATAATCCACTACAACTGCCCGAACTTGAGTTAAATAATGTAAATACAGGTATAATATTGTATTCCATGTAGGTAAATGTCTGCCAAAATGTGTCCTACCATGAACTGACTGCACAAAGAAATCTGACACAGAACAAGAGAAATGAGAAGAAAACTGTATTTGGCTTTTTCTTACACACAAGCCTGTCAGTCCCATTCATAAACCCTGTTATCTTTTTTTATCTGTGACAGTGCCTTACCTCATCCCATCATGAATACTGCCTTCGTTATCAAGCGTCTACTATGATAGGATGTGAATAAATCTTGTAAATTAAGTTTGAAGTGCTGGCTAGTTCTTTTTCGCTGAACTTGACAAGGTTAATTTGAAGGTGCGAGCCGTGCTCTTCCCCACACTTGAGATCATTTCAAAAACCCTGATTTTCATGTGCCAATCTTGAATGAAGAAGAGGGAAAATGAGGTATAATCTGAATATTACAGCTTCCCGGTGTTCAGGTTGTGTAAATTGCCACATGGAGACGGATTTGCATAATTAGGTACTGTGGGATGTAGAGGCACATTTTAATCTTTTGTACCATCTAAGCAGCAGGCCATTATCAAGTCCCTGACACTGTCCTTCATCCCTCACCTCCTCTCCTTCTTCTCCTCCTCCTCCTCTTCAGGTACCTACTTCACACACGAAGCCAAAGGAGCGGATGACGCCGCAGACGCAGACACAGCCATCATCAACGCAGAGGGAGGCCACACCAACTCGGACGAAAAGAAAGAGTACTACATCTAATCAAACAGGACCCCTCACTACGGTGTCCTCTTTGGGACACTAAGCTGTTTCTGGGGCTTGGGCGTGGGGGGAGGACGGGGAAGGGAGGGAGGGGGGTATGAGTTGGTTCACTTTTAGCGCGAGTAGATGGGTCAAAGAGAGAGACGGGGTTTTAAAGAAAGGCCTGGTTTTAAGCCGTTGTTTAGTCTAGTCTGCAGATGTAGATGGAATGTTTTGTGTGTAAAAATATTAAAAATCAAAAAAGGACAAAAATTTGGGAGGGTCCGGGGGTTTTCGGTAAAATAAGAAGGGGTTTTGGGGGGGGGGGGGGGGGGGGGACTGTGCGCCAGTCGTTGCCAGAAATCACTGTAGAGAGCTTCACCATTCAACACCTCCCTAACTGCTGGTACGAATTTTATTTAGTTCAACCATTTGCAGAAAATTCTGTGCCTTGTTCTATCCATACTTTGGATTTGTGTTGATCCTCATTTGCATAACCTTGTTGCTTCCCCTTTCCCCTGTTTCATCTTTCCCACTCATAATTATCGATGTGCTGTTGGCTTTTGTATGAGGGTAAAAATTACACAGCCACTTTATTCATTTCCCTAAATGTGTCTGCACACACACACACACACACACACACACACACACACACAAACACACACACGTCCTCTCCTGCATAACAAAAACTCTCTTTCCAGTATACTGTGATTTGTCTCAAGCCATTACTTCCCTCTCTCGTTTTTTCCTTGAATATTTTGACAGCTCCAAAAATGCATGGAATGCTTTACATATCATTGTATAAAGGACATAAATGAGAAACAGGTTTGATGTACTGTACACGCCCCACCTGTCCCCTCCTAAAAGAACAACCACATTCAAATCAAAAAGAAGGCAGCAAACAATAACATGACAAGATTTTATCGGGAATATTCATCTAATTCATGTTTTGAAACCTCAATTTGTTTTTCAGAACACATCTCCCACAGCCTCTTTAACAATTACCTGTCTTAGTAAAGCAAAGTAATACATTATTTTTCCTCTCTGTGCTGCCATTTCATTATGATTCCTCAGTTCAGCGCTATTTTCCTTCTATTACGCTGAATGGAAGCTCTGTTTTTCCTCCAGCTTTTATTGAGTTGTAGTGATGAGATTCAAATGATTTCCATCTGCTCTCACTCGAGAATATTTTGTCTTACAAATGGGAGAGTAAGGAAATGTAAATTGTTTTAAAAATGCTTTTTGGCAGACTCTCAGTCAAGATGCCTCAGTAATAAAAGGCTGTTGAAAAAAAAAAACATTGAGGATTTATGTTGGCCACCAGCAGCCAAAAGATGCTGGTTTTACTGTACATAACTTTACAAAAAGAAACAAACCCCGAAATGAGACACAGTCAAATTTATTTTTGGAACACATACGCTGCACAAACAGAAAAAAAGAAAGGTCATGCAGTCCAGGTTTTCCCATCAGAGGGTCATGTTATCTCATGAAAACACAATCCAATGTAAATCAAGCCAACGGAATCACTGCTGTATTGTACACTAATCCTTACTAAGAAATATTTTTTACAACTTACTAGAACTACAATGGAGTACCTTTGTGGATTTTATCGTATCACGCTCATTGTGAGTTTTGTCAATCAAGCAAATGTTTGGGAAACTAAATGTCTTGAACCTGAAATGCTGAGAGACGGGCCAGGCTTTCCACTCCCATCACACCTTCTGAATCTTTATTTTGCTTTAGTGCAGCAGCTTGAGTGCTTAAACGTGATCATTTTTTGCATGTGTGTACGTGCTGAAACTCATTCCCTCTGCTTCTCTGTCTTGCTTTATGTATCACCTGCCAAAACTGAATGAGGATCTGTTTTGCCGTGCCAGCTGGGGAGCACTGAGGAATGCCAAAAGTAATTAATTGTTTGTAACTGAAGTTAATACACATGTTGTGCTCGGTGGTGGGTTGCATTAATGCCCTGGCTTCTTAACATGGCAATGAGGGTTGTATTCATGGCATTGTTTGTCATTGTTATGTGTTCACACAGCAAGCAGCTCGCTAAATGAGCCCGTACTCCGCTCGACAGCTGCGGGTGGATTAGGGTGGAGGTCTGAGTTTCAGTGTTTGTCTTCAAAGTTCAAAAACATTAAAAAGGAAGGATCAGTGAGACGGACATACGTATCTGTGATCCATTTGCACACTGTACGCTTCAACGTCCAGATTAAGAACATTTTGTGCAATTTACAAATCAAATTGCAGCTTAAATTCAAAACTTCATTTGAGAACAATCCATTTTTATTAAGCATTTGGTAAATATAAGTATTCTTATTCATTTATTATATTGTTTATTGGATGCCGTTAAAGGTAAACATACCATGTTTTAGTTTTAGCTCATCTGCTTGAAGAAGTTACTGTAACCTTTTGAAGACTGTTTTGCATGTCTTTAATGTCAAATGATGCGTTCCATAAACTAGAAGACTGTGAAAAGACTTCTAAAGGACTTTGATCTGACACCCCCTCACATCTACAGATGATGTGTCAAGATTTTGCAAAGGCTGGGGATCTAGAAGGGTCATTAACTGCAAGACTACAGCAAGAGTCATAGCGCCTTTTGGGGCAGTGGTTATCTAGTTAGTTAGCTAGCTATAGCATGGGAGATTTCGTGGGCTGCAGTCATTTCTATCTACTCTTTCTCCTTTTCCATGCATGTTAAAGAGGCATTTTAAACTCTCTTAACAACTCCACCAGTTTCCTTTCTTTTTCCAAAGGCCTCCCGCCATGTTTGTTTTGCTAGATTGCTGCTGGCAAGAGTGCCCCTATTGGTTGTTGAAGGTCATGTCATTGAATGTCATTTTTTTGCATGAGAAAAGAATAAACATCTGCAGTGATATTAAACACTAGGACAAGATAAAGACTGCCTTAAAACAGCCCAGATTGAGTTTTCCCACCTTACACCAAACAACCAGGATCATGAGAGCGCACCGAAGCCCAACTAATGATTGTACTCTTGACTCTGTGTTACTGTAGCTTGTAGTCTGCTGAGTTCTCATTATCACTCATTTACTCAGTGTTCTGGTTTTCTATCACACTCCAGTAGTTGGATGAAGTAATTCTTTGGGACGTAGCAGAGTTGCTTGTTGTGTGGACATTCATATCCAAGATTCAAGACTTCATTGCCATGTTTATGCATTTCGCTGTAATTTGTCAATGTGCACCTCAGATTGCAACACATTATCAATACGATAGCTTTAATATATCATAGTCATGCATGAAGACAGCATTCTGTCTGTCCATACTCAAACCTTCTGGAGCATAACACATCTGTTGCTAAGTATTTTTCTGCGATTTTTAAAAACAGCCAGTGGGGTGGGTGGGAGCTGCGGGCATATTTTTAGCTTCTTCATAGGATGTGACAGTCGTAGTTGCGGGCTACAGGAGCGATGTTGCAAACATAGATCCCAGAGGCTGTGTCCAACTCTCTCCAACGTTTTCTTCTTCTGTGAAAAACTTGATTTTGATTTAAAATTCTGTACTCACAAAGGAATTACCACTAAGTTAACACTGTATGCTGATGACACTGTTTTGTCTTTGTTACGTGGACGGGTGAGGGTGGGGGAGGGGTTCAGATTAGGTTAGATGTTTTCAGTCTGGTGTCTGATGAAACTATTAACTGACTTGTTATTGTTGCTTTATGAATCACAGAGCAGATGTCACTTCATCTGTAAGACTGAGATTGTGTGATATGTATTTTACAGTGAGCACTATTTCGCTTCAGTGACGTGGCAGCTTCCATTTAAACCAGACTTCAAAATATGTACTTGCAATAAAGGAACAGAACTGAACATTGTCTTCTCCCTTAAGGCTGACGCATTGATATTTTATTGGTGAATATTAAACTTTTTGGGGGGGGATTGATCCGCAGGGGTGTTTTTCTATTTTTCTTTCGCTTTTCAAAAGTTTGGATATAAAAAGGAACACAAATAAATCATGAACAAACTGAAAGTTTCATTTGAGCATGATTATATATTCAGAAATGTTGAGGGTTCAATTTGAAGTAAACAAAAGTATGATCTTTTAGGTTTTTATAAGCATTATTTATTTTATTTGATGCCCTGTAAAGTAAAAAAAAAAAAGAACGACTTAGATATCCCCACATTGAATTCTTTTGATAACGTCGTGTCTCTGGTTCATGCGTTGCTGACCGATGTGACTGCACCTCAGGTAGAATGCAAAGTTAGGCCCCACCTTTTAATGACATGCTAGCAAGTACAATGTATCTTCATCCAATCAAGTGCAACACATTACTTTAGATCCAAGAGGGAAATTGGTGATATTTTGCATATATGTTGTACATGTTTTCTGTATTTTTCTTAATATTTGGTGCACTGTAAACGATGTGTTGAGTATTGCTTTGTGTTGACATAGGTCATAAAAAGTTCACTGTTTATTGGAATGAAGCCGGATCAGAAACTTGTTGTGGCTGTACTACTGTCACTTTCAACACACCACCGCCTTTTGGAAGCTTGTTTGATTCCCGAAAAAGTTTGATTGTTTCACCAGTCATTGTTTTTAGATTGATTCTTTTTTGTCTCTCTGCTGTTCTTGGGAAATGTTAATGTGTATCAATGGAGAAAAGGAGTTCCACATTCCCATACACATTTTGTATTGGTTCATAAATAGACATTTTTACAAAACAATGAAGAGTTCTTGTCTTAATAAAAAAGAAAAGATATTAATGTCCAAAAATAATCAGTGTTGGTATTATTTTTACTTAATATATGAATTGACTAAGTTGAAAGGACCCACTGCAGTGCATATGTTATTTTTGTTATGCTAAATCTTATACGGCTACTTGCAAATGACACAGCTCAACTATACTGACTTTTTTTTTTTGTCATGGCTATGACCAAATTTGAAAAGTGTGCATTCAGAGAAGCTGCCGGCAACAAAAAATTGGACCATACACTTTATCATACAGATCCAATTTTACGATAACCGTTGCTTTCCTAGATGGTGTTTTGGAAATATTTCACTCCAATTCCATAAGAGTTGGGGTGCTTCGTAAAATGTTGATAGTTTGCAAATCCCTTATTTTATTTTTTTATTTAACCTTTATCTAACTTGGTTGGTCCCATTGAGATTAAATTTTGAGATTAAACTTTGCCAACACAGTCAGCGGCAAAAAATTACAAACTGTCAAATGCAGACACACACAGGGAACCAAAGAAAAATGCACAAGCTCTACAGTTTGCAATAAAAGAGAGACAATCCAGGACCAGGAGTCAGTTATGCGACCAGGTAAGCAAGAAAAACAAAAACCTAAAGAATCTGCTTCAAAATCTTTCATACATGGTTCAAAAAAACATTTAAGTCTGGGGTTGGTAATCAGATTTAGATCCACTTTTTGTTATACTGGTTCAAATGATCTTTATGTCCTGATGGCAATCAATACATAATGTGTTCTTGAAAAAGAGGTAAGAAAAGCTGCTATCTACAGCCAGAGTAAACCTGGGAAAACACCAACCAATCAGCCTTTTTTGGGTGCCAAAATTTTAAACCATTGCCCGCCTCCTGCGCGTACATTTCCCCGGTGTGCACTCCGAGTCCCCGTCTCCTGCCTCTGCTTCCCCTGACTCTACTGACTGCCCCTCTCGCTCGACCTCGGATCTGTCCCCTCTGACCCGATGAGGTGCTTTGCTCAGGACTGTAGTCCGGATCAGAGTCTAAAAAGCTCTCACCACGGGGCTCTAACAAGCAGAAGAATGAATGACATTTAGTAAGTCCTACAGAAATGTAGATGTATTGTAGCGTCCGTCCGGACGCTGTAGGGATGACGAGCCGATTCGTGAACACGTTGAGTTTTAATAACGGGTCACTGTCGGCCGTGATCACGCCAACCAACAAAACAACAATCAATGTTTGAATGAATGAAGAACTTCTCCTCTTGTCTCTCCTCTCTCCGGCTCACACACTCTACACCTCTCCTGATGCCTTCACTGACTGTCAACACTGCAGGAATTAAGAACATCTACACTGAACACGTTTAACAAACAGTAGAGCTGTTACAGTATTATATATGTGTTATAACTTTTCTCCTGATATCGTGTCACCATGACAACTGGATAATGCTAGCATGATAGTTGTGAGTACTAACAGCAGCCATGTTTGTTTGTGTTTTTAACTTTCACTATGATAATGTTTTGGTGAGGACCGGTTTTGAATCAGTCACCATCATATGGTCGCAAGTCAGCGGCGCTCGTGCATGTGAGCGGGGGGGCGTCATTTTGGAGGATCTCTGAGGGAGGAGGGGAGGGGTTAGACGGAGTCCTGAGGAAATGCTACATTCAAATTCATGCTAGTTTTCCGAGACTGCAAACCCCAGCTTTAATGACACCAGCTCTTTTTGCTCAAGTCTTTCTACATTAAGTTCCAGGCAGAGGGAGCAGAAAACCCAACAGCCTTCTTCCACTCTGAGAAAAGCTCTTTGCTGAAACCTGTCCGTTGCTGGTCTGTGCGAAACTCTTCCCAGATTAAAAGACGTTAAAAGACATTTAGAGGACTGGCTTTTCTACTTTCTTCTAGGCATGTGGTCATACATCCAAGGGAGTTGAATGTTCAAGTGTGCTCTTTTCTTTTTACTTTAAAAAGCATCTGTGATCCCAGTTTGTCACTGCATCCACAAATGAAGGTTTAAACTCTGCCGTGCAAAGAGGAAACTCAATAACATGATCCACAAACGCCAGCGACTTCTCTGGACCTGAGCCTCTTTAAAGTGGACTGAGGTGAAGTGGACCCCCAAGTTGAGATCCCAAACATAAGACGAGCCCACTTCTCAGATGTTCAGCTTGTTATGAGCCATGTTCACATTTAAACTCAGGCCATGACCTGAGTTAGCCGTCATTACTAATGGTATAAGAGGGACGAGGTGTTCGTCAGGTGACTTATTATGGAACAGAAACATTTTCAGAGCCATGGATTAATACACACAATTTATATGAAATATAGTTTGATCTACCAATCAAAAGTTTGGACACACCTTCTCCTTCAATGTTTTTCATTTATTTTAATTATTTTCAACATTGTAGATTAATACTGAAGACATCAAAACTATGAAATAATCTGGTTTTACCATAATCTGGATTACAACAGTAGTCAAATAGGGCTATCCATTGTGTACCAACCCTACCTCTGAACAACACAACTGATGGTCTCAAACACATTAAGAAGGCAAGTCATTCTACAAATGAACTCTTGACAAGGCTCATGTTAATTAGAAACCATTCCAGGAGACCACTTCATGAAGCAGACTGAGAGAATACCAAGAGTGTGCAAAGCTGTCATGAAGGACAAAGGGGGCTACTTTACAGAATCTAAAATATAAAACAGATTCTGCTTTGTTTAACACTATTTGGTTCATTAAATAATTCCATATATGTTCTTTCATAGTTTTGATGTCTTCAGTATTAATCTACAGTGTTTACAATCATTACAATAAATACAAACCCTTGAAAGAGAAGGTGTTTCCAAACTTTTGACTGGTAGTGTATGTGCATAACATTAGTTAAGATTCATGCACAAAATGACCAACATTTGTATTTTTAAGCTCTTGCAAGAACTTTCAGTTTGTCAAATGTAGTCAAATACCTCACTTACATCCCATTGAAAATGTATGCTTTTATAGCTCGTATATAAGCATCAATATTTATTGCAGACAGTTTTACAACATGCTAAAAACTCCTAGCAGGAGCTTTCATACAACCAAAGAAAGTATTTAATAACCTATACCACACCTACTGTATGTCTCTGAATGTAAGTACTTCTTGTGCATGCTTCTTGGATACAAACATGTATTGATCCTGCCCTCAGCAACATTTGAGATTTTGACAGAAGTAATTAAAAGCTAAACAATGACAATCCAAAATCCTTTTTTTCACCCTACCCTTAGTCATAACATCTCTTACTTTTATTATGATCCTATGTGAGGATATCAGACATATTAAGCTACTACGTGCTGAGTTTTTTTGGACAGGATGACATCAAGAAACGTCTCCCTTATGAAAAATAGTCTAACACATTCTAATTTCTCAGAGATTTAAAGTTCTGTAGGCGATATCAAATGATGTGTATTTTTTAATCAAAGTTCCTGAGCTCGTGTTGATCTCCAGCCTCAAAATCAGGCTTCAGTAATTAAATACTGATAAATACTGTTGCTCCTGTCAGCCAGCATCTCATTGTGGATTATGACGAGAATATGTTTAGAGATTATACTTGGCTCTGACTTCATCACTCCTCTCCAGAAAACAGTGAGCTCCCTGAAGCAGAGATCAGGGGATGACGATAATAACTTGCTCTTCTTGCAGACTCAGGCGTTGCATATAAAATTTACAGATTGCACCTGTTGCATCATAGCTTTCAGGTGAGCTGTAAGGCAGCAAGGGAGGAGATCACTGACAGCTTAAGTACACCACTTTAATGTAAACGGGGAGTTTTGGTAAAGGTTGCAGCAGAAAAGAAGAGTTAACAGGAAGCAGCAGCAGACTTGAATTGAATGCTTTCAATAGCGTGAAAAATTGTCAGCATTTTGTTTAAGGATGAATATTGCAGACTTTAGTGACTGCTGGAGGCATTTAACGAACCCTGTTGCATTGCTTACTTCAACAAATGAGTATGACAGAGGAATAAAAAGGGGAAAAGAAGGGAACTGGTATCCACTCCTAACTATATTTTAAATACTGGCAAATATTACACACAACAAGGGTCACAGATAATCACATTACAAGATAATCTCACAAAAACGTCAGACACAGAAAGTACATTTAAGAAGGAATTGACTCTGTAATTTCATGAATGTTGCTAACAAAACATTAGCTCCTTGATGCCAAAGGTTAATGTTTCGCCTGGTCCATTGTACACAACTCAAGAGGGAATACACAACTGCTACACAAAGCTAAGACAGCAAAACCACTTTGTTAAGATAGCAGCTTCTCAGTGAAAAGCACTCAGAAATTGTGGTTGTGGGCAGTGCTAGCACAAAAACAGTTGCTTGTGGACAAAGGCTCTTGAGGTGCAAGATTGGGACAGATATGAAGAGGCTTTAGCCAATGATGTATATTATTAACCTTGCAACATATTGAAAGTAGAAACAAATGTATCTGGTCTGCCTCTTCCTCTAAACTAAATCTGTGTAATGGAGTTTAGTTCAAGTGTGAAAAAAAAGGAACTGGTTTCCATCACACTCCACTCTGGTTGAGTTAAAAGCTTTATCAAACTTTGAAGTGAACCTTGGCAGGCAGAGACATCATGAAATCTTTACTAGATGCATAAAACAGGTTGAACATGCAGTAAAAAAAGAAAACAGGCTTTGCTAATGAACTCAGAATGGCTGAATATGTGAAGGAGCAGCATTAAAGCCTGAGTAAATCTGACAGGATTTATTCTCTGAAAATCAATCTGCGCATTCCTCACTTGGTGAGAGCAGTGAACCTGTTTTAACTAAGATCTTAAATAAAGGGAGATGGTGTTATTGATTCCAACACAGTAGGTGGAATTGACGTGAGGCAAGCTATCAGTCAGAGAAAAATGAACCTCTCCATTCATATTTAATGTTTTGCTTTAGACGTTAACACACCTGTAATACTCAGTATTCAGTAGACGAGTGGAGGAAGATATTATCATTTTAATTACATTTTCACCTCGGGCTCTCATTATAGCTCAAGTGCTGTACATAATGAGGCAACATCTTAAATAAGTAAAGGTGATACTGCTATTGATTAGAAACGTGCGGACCACGGGGCGAGCTATCAGTCAGAGAAATGTTCTTCTGAGTTCTGCTTTAATGTGAGAGCCGGTCTGAGTCTGAGGACTCATCACTCATTATTCCTTTAAAGGAACCCTATTCATTACACTTTAACAAAGCACTGAGAGTGGGTATGTGTGTGTGTGTGTGTTTGTGTGTGTGTGTGTGTGTGTGTGTGTGTGTGTGTGTGTGTGTGTGTGTGTGTGCGTGTGTGTGTGTGTTTGTGGGTATGCGTGTGTGTTTGTATAGATTTGCATGTGTGTTTTTGTGTGGGTATGTGTGTTAATGGTTTTGTGTACTTGTGTTTGTGTGTGTGTATGGGGGGGGGGGTTTGTGTGGGTGTGTGTGTTTGTGTGCATTTGTGTGTGTGTGTGGGTATGTGTGTGTGTTTGGGTTTGTATCGGTGTGTGTTTGTGTGGGTATGTGTGTGTTTTTGTGAATTTGTGTGGGTATGTGTGTGTGTGTGTGTGTGTGGGTATGTTTGTGTGTTTGTGTTGGTATCGGTGTGTGTTTGTGTGGGTATGGGTGTGTGTTTGTGTGGGTATGTGTGTGTGTTTGTGTGGGTTTGTGTGTGTTTGGGTTGGTATCAGTGTGTTTGTGTGTGTTTGTGTGGGTATGAGTGTGTGTTTGTGTGGGTGTGGGTGTGTTTTTGTGTGAGTATGTGTGTGCATGTCTGTGTGGGTATGTGTTTGTTTGGGTATGTGTGTGGGTAAGTTTGTGTGTTTGGGTTGGTATCGGGGTCTGTTCGTGTGGGTATGTGTTCGTGTGGGTATGTGTTTGTGTGGGTATGTGTGTGTGTTTGGGTTGGTATGGGTGTGTGTTTGTGTGGTTATGGGTGTGTTTGGGTTGGTTTCAGTGTTTGTTTGTATGGGTATATGTTTGTGTGGACATGTGTGCATGGCTGTATGGGTATGTGTGTGTGTGTGGCTATGGGTGTGTGTTTGTGTTTGTATGTGTTTGTGTGGCAATGGGTGTGTGTCCGGGTTGGTTTCAGTGTTTGTGTGGGTATGGGTGTGTGTTCGGGTTGGTATGGGTGTGTGTTTGTGTGGGAGTTTGTGCGTGGGTATGTGTGTTTGTTTGTCTGGGTATGGGTGTGTGTGTGTTTGTGTGGGTATGTTTGCTTGTATGGGTGTGTTTGTGTGGGTCTGTGTGTGTATGGTTGTGTGTTTATGTTTGCTTGCTTGTGTGGGTGTGTGCGTTTTTTGTTGGTCTGTGGTTGTGTATGGGTGTTTTTGTGTGTGTGTTTTGTGTGTGTTTTTGTGGGTATGTGTGTGTGTGTGTTTTGTGTGTATTTTTGTGGGTATGCGTGTGTGTTTTTGTGTATATGTGTGTGTGTGTGTTTGTGTTGGCAGTAGTGTGTGTTTGTTTATATGTGTGTGTTCTTCCTGATTGTGTGTTTGTGTGTTTTCTCTTTGTGTGTGTGTTCTTCCTGATTGTTTGTTTGCGTGTGTTTGTGTGTTCTTCGTGATTGTGTGTGTTCTTCCTGATTGTGTGTGTTAATGAAAGGTCAGTGCTGCAGCCTCGTCTCTATGTGAACCCTGTGAGCTGAGAGGTGACTGTGGGATCATCTTGAAATTAATACATTATTCCTCCATCACAGATTCGTACTGGTCCCAGTTCAGGACAGACAGCATGTTCATAGTGATCCAGTGGAGTCTGTTTTAAAGAGTCTGTGTTAACATTATTTTTTTAGGTCAAGAGGCCACATTGAGGTGAACCTTTACAACCTGAACATGTGAAGCAGGCGTGATTATGAATGATTTATTGATTGTGAGATTATAAGGGGCAGGAGAGAGCAAACCCATAAACCCTTGTGGTAATGGCGACCCTTAAGGGCACTCAGGAAATTAGGCCACCTGTAACAGCATGCAACAATTAAGCTACTTGTCCTTACTCTGCAATCAGACCAGGTCCTCATCATGCAGAGAGAAACACTTCATATATCTTTTTATTTCATGTATTTACAGTCAGAGAGCACTAAGTAACTCATTAGGGATTGTATGACTCTGTATTCAACCCTTTGGCCCATAGAATTCCCATCCTTACACTTCTGATTTCATGTGCTTTAATTATGTTTTGTGAGAAATGGAGCCATAAGGTAAGGTTTTCATCAAGAAGAGCATGTTTTAAACGTTTGTTAGGTATTGATATGAAGGACACAGTCCACAGCAGAACAGTCTTGTCGGGCCAACAGTTTTTGGTGCTGCTGCAACGTTTGCAGAAACACGGACACAATGAACGCAGAGTACGAACGGTTGTGTTTCTAACATAGAGCATCAACAAGACTTTACACCAACATACACTCAGTTGCCACTTTATTAGGTACACCTTGCTAGTAAAAGGTTGGACCCCCTTTTGTCTTCAGAACTGCCTTAATTCTTTGCGGTGTAACTAGGTTAAAATAGTATCTCCTTTTAATTGTATGAAACTTGTATGAAACTTAGTGACCATTAAATGGTCAGACTCAAGAAACAGATGCATCTCAGAGCTGATCAAACATGAAATTCAAATATCTGTAAACTGTGACTTGTCATGTAAGGACTTCCATGGATTAAAGTTCTCCGTCGCCACGACGGATTTCCGTCAATTGGAAAATGAGAGGAGGAAAAAACTCCACGTGTGTTTTGTTGTGGTCCGATTAAGGCCGTCCTATTAAACTGACACTGCCTTCAACAAATACAGCTAGCCAGAGCCATTGTTTCAACCAATCAGAGGCAGAGCAGGGCGGGTCATGTGCCAATGCGTGATGGGCCCGGGTGCGATGATGCTTATTTTACAAGATCATCAGAACCTGGTGAAAATTAACACGGCTGGAATGGTCTAACGTTATCTGTGGAAATCATACAGTCTATGGTGGAAATATATTACTAACCGAGGACAGCTAGGGGGTTCTCTGAGAGCGGCTTCTACGGTACGTTTTTATTCATTATTGAGTCTCTGTGAAGTTAATGTTGAAGAAGGGGTTATAGTACACAATAGCGTATAGCGTATAGCGTATAGCGTATAGCGTATAGCGTATAGCGCATAGCGTATAGCGTATAGCGTATATAGCGAGCGCATAGCGTACATAGTGCAAGCTAACCTTTATATCTTCTTATCGTTTAGCTTCATGATTTTTTGGATGAATGTGTGATAAAAATAAGTTTATGAGGACTCGACAGAAATGCTGTGTCTGCCTGACCCTGTAGCAGTAGTCAGCGGCTTCTTTTTCCTTGAATATTGACGTCAGTTGGACCGACGAAGTCTCTCCTGCCCCCGATTGTGAATCCAGTTCTTAGATCCTGTTCTTAGATCCAGTTCTTAGTACTTTGAGTGTTTTTCAGGTTAAGCTCATTTAGTATGCCAGCATGGACACGCTGTTTGTTGTAGAACGCTCCAACGTTTTGACCATTGACAAAACTGTCATAGATAAGTGGAGATGGGTTTGGTTAAATGAAGATGGGTTTGGTTAAATTAGATGGGCCTGGTTAAATAAGATGGGTTTGGTTAAATGAAGATGGGTTTGGTTAAATTAGATGGGCCTGGTTAAATGAAGATGGGTTTGGTTAAATAAGATGGGCCTGGTTAAATGAAGATGGGTTTGGTTAAATGAGATGGGCCTGGTTAAATGAAGATGGGTTTGGTTAAATTAGATGGGCCTGGTTAAATGAAGATGGGTTTGGTTAAATGAGATGGGCCTGGTTAAATGAAGATGGGTTTGGTTAAATTAGATGGGCCTGGTTAAATGAAGATGGGTTTGGTTAAATAGGATGGGCCTGGTTAAATGAAGATGGGTTTGGTTAAATGAAGATGGGTTTGGTTAAATTAGATGGGCTTGGTTAAATGAAGATGGGTTTGGTTAAATTAGATGGGCCTGGTTAAATGAAGATGGGTTTGGTTAAATTAGATGGGCTTGGTTAAATGAAGATGGGCTTGGTTAAATGAAGATGGGTTTGGTTAAATGAAGATGGGTTTGGTTAAATGAAGATGGGTTTGGTTAAATGAAGATGGGTTTGGTTAAATGAAGATGGGTTTGGTTAAATAAGATGGGCCTTGTTAAATGAAGATGGGTTTGGTTAAATGAAGATGGGTTTGGTTAAATGAAGATGGGTTTGGTTAAATGAAGATGGGTTTGGTTAAATGAAGATGGGCTTGGTTAAATGAAGATGGGTTTGGTTAAATAAGATGGGCCTGGTTAAATGAAGATGGGTTTGGTTAAATTAGATGGGCTTGGTTAAATGAAGATGGGTTTGGTTAAATGAAGATGGGTTTGGTTAAATAAGATGGGCCTTGTTAAATGAAGATGGGTTTGGTTAAATAAGATGGGCCTTGTTAAATGAAGATGGGTTTGGTTAAATTAGATGGGCTTGGTTAAATGAAGATGGGTTTGGTTAAATAAGATGGGCCTTGTTAAATGAAGATGGGTTTGGTTAAATAAGATGGGCCTGGTTAAATGAAGATGGGTTTGGTTAAATAAGATGGGCCTGGTTAAATGAAGATGGGTTTGGTTAAATGAAGATGGGTTTGGTTAAATGAAGATGGGTTTGGTTAAATGAAGATGGGTTTGGTTAAATGAAGATGGGTTTGGTTAAATAAGATGGGCCTTGTTAAATGAAGATGGGTTTGGTTAAATAAGATGGGCCTGGTTAAATGAAGATGGGTTTGGTTAAATGAAGTGGGGGAGAATGGACAGCCTGTCGGTACGTGGTGTAGTCCCAATGCACCATCAATCAGAGGATGAACCCAAAGCCGCCGTTCATGTTCTGCAGCACAGGGGTTCCCAAAGTGTGGGTCGGGACCTCCCTACGGGGTCGCGAAACACAAATGGGGGGTCGTGAGATGTCTTCCATAATGTTTTTTTTTGTAAGTTATCTAAAAATAGTATATTCTACCCATTATAGTAAAAATTATGGACAAAAATAGTAGCTAAACATGAAATAAAACCTTGAAAATATAAAGTGTAATGAGTTTTCTGCCTTTCTTTGTTGCCAGATGACTCCTAAGTTTAGGGTTAGTGAACAGTTCATTATCAAAATCATCAGTAGCAGCAGGTTAATTCATAAAGGCTCAGGAGACACAGACACATGCTTGTAGGGTCATTTTCTACAGACCAGCTAAATGAAGCCACATTAAATCACAGGGACAGTGGGGGTCCCGAGTCTTTGGCGCCTATATTTTGGGGGTCACGGGCTGAAAAGTTTGGGAACCACTGTATTAGTAAAGACATGCACCCAGTATACTCCTTTTTAGGTGAAAACCTTTAGGATGTGACCAATAGGCAGGGAAAAAAAGGCTCTTACATGTGTGGCATGGTGGGTTGATGGTCAGGTAGTATGATTTGGTGTCAAAAATGTTTCAGTCAAATGAAATTTTTTTGCTTTCATCCCTGGACTTCTCTCTGGCTGTGCAAAAGGACAAAAGATGTAAAGAGCCAAATTGTGGTTTCTTTGAGGTTTATGAGTTTACATAATGACAGTAAGGATTAAAGGGAATATACACACCTTATGCATTTCCAGTTGAATCAGAATATGAATATACGCTGAATTCACACATCATGCTCACACCACCATGACACCGTGCACCTGTCCTTTATTTAGAAGTGAGAAACCTGGCAACCCTACCTGATGTGGTCTTCTGCTGCTGTGGCCCATCTTCTTCAAGTTTCGGTCGTGTTGTAAGTTCAGAGATGGTATTCTCTATTCCTTCGTTGAGTGGTTATTTGAGGTACTGTTGCCTTTCTATCATCTCGAACCAGTCTGCCCATTCTCCTCTGACCTCTGACCTCTCACATCAACAAGGCATTTTCGTCCACACAGCTGCCGCTCACCGGATATTTTCTCTTTTTCGGACCACTCTCTGTAAACCCTAGAGATGGTTGTGCGTGAAAATCCCAGTAGATCAACAGTTTCTGAAATACTCAAACCGGCCCGTCTGGCACCAACAACCACGCCACATTCAAAGTCACTTAAATCCCCTTTCTTCCCCATTCTGATGCTCGATTTGAACTTCAGCAAGTTGTCTTGACCACATCTACATGTCTAAATGCCTTGAGTTGCGGCCATGTGATTGGCTGATGAGCTAATTGATAAGGTGTACCTAATAAAGTGGCTGGTGAGTGTATGCCCCTGGGTTGGAACTCTTACAATAATGTGGTAGCATTAGATAGCTTTGCTTTTGTGCTGTATCTCCAGCTCTCTCAACAAAGGGGCCGAGTCAACCGTGACACACTTTTTATTGACACGTAGCTTAAACAACCCCACTTTTAAAAAAAATGAACTACCCCTTTAAACTCAATAAACCTTCACAAACCCTGCTGTTGGCCTGCTGTTCTTACTCGTAGCTGTTTTATTCTTCTGAATCTATTGGCATGAAATTTTCCCTTTAGTCACAAAGGGGGGAAATAAACAGTCACTTTGCTATCAGACAATGCAATAACCCTCTGTCACGCATGCTTGTTTTTTTGTTCAAACAGAACTCCTATTCAGACTCGACCCCCTCCTCTCTGACTTGCTGTCATTGTGATTTGTGAAATCATAGCAGCAGCCACTTACCTGTTAAAACAGCACCTAGACATTTGTTTGTTTCACTCCAGCACAAAATTGCTCCGTGCCATTCAGCATTTGTTATGATTGCTTTGTTTTCAACTGCAATTTGTGCTCAGTGGGTCATTTTGATGCTTTTTCATGTTTATTTTATATGATTATACTTGGTGAGTGTGTGTCATTATAAATTAGGGAAGGAATGACTACTTGACCTTTTCTACTATACTTAACTTAATGGATGAACTTTGTATGTCCACTATATACAGTATTATGTGTGATAGTGAGGTTCAGGGGTGTATGCTTCAGTTCTGTTTAGCTCATTAACAAACCTAACTTAATGTCTTTTCAGATTACCCATTCACAGATCTTAAACTAGTAAAACAGCCAAAGAAGAATTCATGTACTCATGATTGAGGCTCTATGGCACAGCAGCATGTTGTTGATTTAAGCTCAAGTCTACAATCATTCTGCATGCTTACAATGAAAATGTTAAAGGTGACATATCATGCAAAATGGACTTTTTAATGGTTCTCTACCTGAAATATGTGTCCCTGGCATGTCTACAAACCCCCCCCCCCCCCCGAGAATGAAAAAAATCCATTCTGCCCCTGTTTTGATTTCTCCACCTTTCAGTAAATGTGTGTGAAACGAGCCGTTTCAGACTTCCGTGTTTTTGTTACGTAACAACAATATCCGGTCTGTCACGGAGTCAGAGCTCTGAGCTTGTTCAGCCCATAGACTGTATAAAATAATACTGAATCCCCCCTCTGTTTTTCATTACCTGCACAAATGTGTGCTAACAAGGAGCTTAGGAGGGAGGCATGCTAGTTGTAGGCTGTCTTAATAAACACAAAGGTCGGTTATACTGTGCTAGCACTAGTTAGCATAGCTACATAGCTACATGTCGTAGCTGTAGCTGTGTACCAAGACACACGTCTACATACTGACAAATAAAACAACAAGAAACACAGAATCTGTGACCAATCCTTCAGAAAAGGTCCTGCTGCCTTTCTGGCAGAGGTCAGTTTTACTCCCCAGGCCTGCAGATTTGAAGATCTAGTGGATGATTTTTATTTATCATGGATAAGTGCTAGCGCTAGTTAGCATAGCCACATAGCTACATGTTTGTAGCTGTGTACCAAGACACACGTCGACATACTGATAAATAAAACAACAAGAAACACTAAATCTGTGACCAATCCTTCAGAAAAGGTCCCGCTGCCTTTCTGGCAGAGGTCGGTTTTACTCCCCACGTCTGCAGATTTGAAGATCTAGTGGATGATTTTTATTTATAATGGATAAGTGCTAGCGCTAGTTAGCATAGCCACATAGCTACATGTTTGTAGCTGTGTACCAAGACACACGTCTACATACTGACAAATAAAACAACAAGAAACACTAAATCTATGACCAATCGTTCAGAAAGGTCCTGCTGCAGGCGCCTCTCCGTCAGGATCAGATTCTGGATCAGATTCAGAGGGTTGAAGTAACGCGGGTCTGTGAGCAGCCGTGTATATTCAGCCAGCATGTAAACATTAGATCAACGTGCTGGAGAGCCGAGGCACATCCACTTCCTGAGGGGGCGTGGTCAGAGAGAAAACAGAGTGTTCTGAGGTGGGCTGAAGAAGAGGGTTTTTCAGGCATGCCAAAATCTGATTTCAAAGTGTTTTTTTGAGCATAAACTTTAAAGACATGTTTTGGGGACCTCTTAGACCAATATATATTGATGAAAAAAGCGTGATATGTCATCTTTAACAATAAGAATATGCTTCTATGTTAACCATATAAGCTTACTAACATAGGGAGAGAGAGAGAGAGAGAGAGAGAGAGAGAGAGAGAGAGAGAGAATTAATTAATTAATTAATTGGTATGGCTTTATTTTAAAAATCCATATTCCATTTTTTTTGTTTGTCTCCTAGTTTTTTTAGAATTATATTGGTAAAAAAAATCTGTTCTGTTTGTTATAAATGAAAAAAAAAAGCTTCAAAGTTACCAAATAAATTACTTCTGTAGAATCAATTTAGAGATTAAAGATGTCCAAATAAAATGGAATCTAACATGAGTCTGGTCCTGCTGGAGGTTTCTGCCAGACAGGACTCAGTCTGTAAGATGGGACTGGATCTGATCCTGTCTTGATGTTGGGTCTTTGTTAATAATAGAACATAGAGTACGGTCTAGACCTGCTCTGTTTGGAAAGAGTCTGAGGAGAACCTCTGTTGTGATTTGGTGCTATATAAAAAAAGATTGATTGATTGTCATCATGAGGTTCATTGGAGGTGTTATCCCCCTTCTGACTCAATCAGGTAAGGTTGTGTACTTGTTTTGAGCGATAGCAGCAGGTTTGAAAAAAGTAATCAAGCCAGAGAAGTGTAGAGAATCTCTTTCTTCTATTACTGACAGGTGTTTGCTTTGTCTCTGTTAGCATTAAGATGGATCTGGGTCTCCTGAGAAGCTGCTTTCTCATACCACATTGGGTTCAGGTAAGGTCCCTTTCTCCAGCTTTGGGATTTTCCAACACTGACAAAGCAGTCTTGACTCTTCTGTCAGACTGTCCTGTGCTCTTGAGGCAGTAAGTGCTTGAGATGATGTATGTTGTCGAAGCACCGAGCTTCAGCAAAAAGCTTTGAAAGCAAGTGAAAGTAATTGTTGGGTGATGGAAAAAAAAAAGTCACATTTCTCTGAGAAGTTGCACAAAGGCACAAACACAGAGAGTCAGATGATCTGTGGGGTTATAAATAGACCAACAAGTTAGCCAGATTATCAAGACAACTGTGTCTGCACTGTGTCTGTAGATGAAGAGAGATGCAGCATGAAGATCTGAAGTCATTGCATTTAATTGTGGGAAGTCGGTGTATGTGCAAGTTATCAAGAAATGTTGGTGAAACTGAGCTCTGAAGAACTCAGAGCCAAAATGTGTGTTTTATTAATGTTTGTCTTTGCATGAGACATAAGGTAGCCTCGCTTTATGTATATTTTGCACATAATTAGCATAATAAACACTGGGTGACGCTTTGGCTCATGGTGAGATTAAAGCAGGGCTCCATGTGATTATTGAAGTGAGTGAGTTTGGCTGTGGTCTCAGTTATTTAATTGTTTCATAGTCTATCTGCTTTATGATTCAGTATTAAATGTGCAGCCTTGTTTCATTTGGATAAAGGCAATGCTGGTGATATACAATATATATACCCTGATGTAAATATGACTCAGTCATGGGGTGCTCAATGCTTAGCCAACGGCATGTGTTAAGAACTACTTGCAAATCCCCTTACGGCCAAATTCCACCAGATCCCTGTCCGGTCCGTCTCCGTTCCGTCACAGCACCGGATCGGATAAGTTTCTATTCTAGTCAATGTGTTAACTTCCACTGGATCCGCTCTGTTGCGTTCTGATCTGGCAGGTCGGAGTCCACCAGATCAGATACGCAAGACTTCTATTTTTTCCTGATGTTGAAGCATGACGCATCAATCTCAACAGAGCAGATAGAGCAGAATAAAACACTCTGTGTTATCACCAGATGGTATTTCACTTACCTACAACAACAAACCGACATGATGAGCGGAGCCAGGCCTGGAGTCAACAGGTCAGAGGTTTTCAGAGGACCAGAAAGACAACATGGATGAGGAGAGGAGGAGGGGAATCCTTGATTCAGTGATTACTGCAGGAAAACCTCGGTCACATGACTCCAGCTGTCCGGCGGTCCTTCTCCATTCTGCATTCTGAAAACACAACCAGTGGTTGTTGACAGACGAGAGAGCACAGAGCTGGACCGCAGCGGATCGGAGACAGACCGGACACGGATCTGGTGGAAGCCCTGTGTTATAGTGACTAATTAAAGTCCCTGTGGGGAGTTTTTGGCTGGTTGTGAAGCACAACAAAATCTAAGAAGAAGCCCTTTAACAACCTACATAAGCAACTAACCCTAACCCTAACCATCAGCAACAAGGTGGACAATACCTTTGTTGCAGTTTTTAATGCCTGTAGCTGGAGTGAGGGGGGCGGTGTCAGACCAGAGGATTGACGCAAGCTAAAGAAACAGTTTTATTATTCTTCCACAGCAAATCTTCACAGTGAGAGGAGAGAAACATTACCACACTGAAGACTGGTTTATACTTCTGCATTGACCCTACGCAGCAGTACCCGTCGCGGACATGAGCACTACATACTTGTGCGTTGATGTGTCCGTGTCGTGCAGCAATACTCCGCTGAAACACCTGAAGGTCAGTGTGGTCTCTCTGATAGTCAGGCCGCCTGTTTCCAGCTGGTCATAGCCACCGTGCATAGAGGTCAATGTCAGAACTTGTCTGGCACGCAGGACAGCCAACAGGAACTGATGAAAATCAGGTTGTAAGTCCTTACTATGTTCGGAAAGAGGTGTCAGATTTGTGAAAGCAAAGCTCAACTGATGAGTTATGAAGCCATGATGGCCAAATTAATATATATCCAATTATCGTATTGTGATTTGAGTGCAAGCATACATGTTCTTCTTCTCTGCAACATATTGGTCCACTTTACTGTCACATTCAGGATGGTTGAAGCTTACCGATGCATCTCTTTTCCTTTTTTACTGTTCTTTTTTTTTACTCTGTAACCAGTGGTTGACAGTAACAAAGTAAATTTACTTGGGAACGATACTTATGTACGTGTTTTGCGTATCTGTACTTTGCTTAAGTATTATTTTTTTGGGAACTTTTTACTTTTACTCCATTTAAAGACAAATATCATCCTTTTGACTCCTCTACATTTCTATCAGTGCTCTAGTTACTCTCTACTTTATCTTTGAAGTCAGCTGATGAGTTTTCTTTTCTGAAATCAGATCCCAAAGACCGTAAACTGTTGGTGTCCTTGTGTTTGGTTTGTCTCAGTGGTGTAGCCGTACCTGGGTTGAGCGTAGATCAAACGTTCTTCAGATCAGTGCGTTCATTTAGTCGTGGTGATGATGGCTATGACTGAGAAGGATGATGATTCTCTACCTGAGCACCACGGCCATATTTTAAACCCACGTTTGAGCTTTTGAAATGAAGAATGATTGTTTGTATTGTTGTAAATCTCTGATCTGTTTACCACACAAACTTCATCACAGCCGACAAAACATCAGCATCTAACCTGAGAAAGCATGTGGAGGTCTGGAGCTAACACACTGCTTTGATTCCAGAGGAACATTGTAAACTTGTCTGTGCTTGTAGTAACTTAGTGATATTTCATGGTAGATTTTTTAAATATGAAGTCATGTTTTCTAGATAAACAGAACGGAGCAGAATGTTCACCCATGCATTCTTGACTGACCTCATGCTTTGTGAAAATACATTTAGAGATATTTAAAAAGTACTTTGAATACTTTACTTATTTTTAAAAACAAGTACTCCAGGACTTTAACTCAAGTCAGAATCTGACTGAACAACTTTCACTTGTATTGGAGTAATGTTTGACCAGGAGGAACTATACTTTGACCTAAGTAATGAAGACGTGTTCTTTGTCCACCACCGTCCGTAACTAATCTGACGTAAAATAAATGCAAGTGTAATACTTTCAGAAGAAAATACCCAAGTAAAAGTAAAAGTGCTGTTTTTAAAAATCTGAATGAATGATACCAGCGTTTCTGTATAATCTTGGCATTTTTTCTAAGCAGACCCCATGGCTTTCGTCTTTGCTAAATATGTAGTGCTGATTTATGAAGTGTTTGAATTGTTGGCTTGCTTATGAAATTCAGAGACACCTTGCCCATTCAGAAGGCTCATTTTCACAGCCTCCACCCCTCTGGTATATGACGATGCCCAGAGAGAAACCACTCATGGTCAATGTCTGAAACAGCAGCAGCGCCCTTTCTATTTGCTGCTTTGTTTTCCACAGTACAATGTGGCAACAACAACATGACACGCTATGATCGAAGCCAACCAGGCCTTCAAACGACCACAAATCACAAAACTTTTAAAGGTGACATATCATGCAAAATGGACTTTTTAATGGTTCTCTACCTGAAATATGTTTCCCTGGCATGTCTACAAACCCCCCGAGAATGAAAAAAATCCATTCTGCCCCTGTTTTGATTTCTCCACCTTTCTGTAAATGTGTGTGAAACGAGCCGTTTCAGACTTCCGTGTTTTTGTTACGTAACAACAATATCCGGTCTGTCACGGAGTCAGAGCTCGGAGCTTGTTCAGCCCATAGACTGTATAAAATAATACTGAATCCCTCCCCCGTTTTTCATTACCTGCACAAATGTGTGCTAACAAGGAGCTTAGGAGGGAGGCATGCTAGTTGTAGGCTGTCTTAATAAACACAAAGGTCGGTTTTACTCCCCACGTCTGCAGATTTGAAGATCTAGTGGATGATTTTTATTTATCATGGATAAGTGCTAGCGCTAGTTAGCATAGCCACATAGCTACATGTTCGTAGCTGTGTACCAAGACACACGTCGACATACTGATAAATAAAACAACAAGAAACACTAAATCTGTGACCAATCCTTCAGAAAGGTCCTGCTACAGGCGCCTCTCCATCAGGATCAGATTCTGGATCAGATTCAGAGGGTTGAAGTAACGCGATCTATGAGCAGCCGTGTATATTCAGCCAACATGTAAACATTAGATCAACGTGCTGGAGAGCCGAGGCACATCCACTTCCTGAGGGGGCGTGGTCAGAGGGAAAACAGAGTGTTCTGAGGAGGACTGAAGAAGAGGGCTTTTCAGGCAGACCAAAATCTGATTTCAAAGTGTTTTTTTGAGCATAAACTTTAAAGACATGTTTTGGGGACCTCTTAGACCAATATATATTGATGAAAAAAGCGTGATATGTCACCTTTAAATCACAATGCTACAATTATTGAGGGCTCAGTGGTTTTGACTTTCAGAAGTCTGCACTGGATGACATTTCAGTCAATAGTTCTTAACTCACTCTGCTTACACACACAGCTGTGCAACAAATACTACCTCTGTGAAGCTAAAAACCATTCTGATGACACAGTGTGGAGAGGTGCTGTTTTGGAGGCTGGAATTAGAGCTAGTTAGAAGTAGTATCTATTGTATTGCAAGGTGCACATGTTTTTTATCCTCAGTTTATGACAAAACATCCATGGACACCTCACTGTTGTCTGCAATTATCCCGTGTGTTCGTTGTGTTAGATTGAACATGTGTTCACCTCGTAAACTCAGAATAAACTAAAGGATCTCCCTCACTGCTATTCAAGACTTCACTGTGTTTAATCCATCAGTATTCATATCTCTTTCTCTCAATGGGGGGGGGGGGGGGGGGGGGGGGTAAATTACAATGTCCAAGAAGTCATGGGGCTCCTTGTGCATTCAAACAAAAACCATGTCTGATTTTACTTCATGTTCAGAGCGGTGATACAACCAGGCAGACCAGTCATGAGAGGGCATTTCTGTTGCTGTAGGGTGCAGGGAGGAAGCCCCAAGGCCATGCTTGTGGTGTTCAGACGAGGGATATCTCAACCTCAGGTGAAACTTAACCAGGACTCCAAGAGGCTGTCAGTTATCAGATATTTCTCCAGGGGGATGATCTTATGGAAAGAAACTTGACTGCTGTATCTGTGCTCATCTCTTGTCTTAGTTTAATAGATCTACCGTTAAGCTAATTTAACGCTGTTATTAAAAAAAATACAGTCATCTCACTGCAAAGACTCAAATCTTAGCCAGTTAATTTATTTCATTTCTAGTCAATAATCACATTACACTCTGGGTGCCGTTGGCCCAGTTAGTTAAAGCGGATGGGGGCGTGCCTATGTTCCCACATTTCAGCATCTATAAGCTCTGCTTCAGCCGAAACCCTTTTCGATCAGCCTATTTTATTTTTTCTTGTAATAATTGTGATTGAGACGATTTGTGCTGCTGCTCGAAATACAATTACTCATTCATTCATTCATATACTATGAAGTGCTTCCAAATATCTTCTGGGCGGATAGAGCTTCAATTGAAGGGAAATGTAGGAACACAAGACCTAATTTTGAAAATATCTTAGAAATGTGGGAGCACAGATGACCCCCAGAGGATATAGTCCGTCGCATCAGCCACGGGTTCAACTCCGGGCCATGACCATTAGCTGCATGTCTTCCCCTTTTCTGTACTCCCCACATTTCCTGTCTCTCAGCTGTCCTACCACTAAAGGCGAAAATGAACCAAAAATATAACTAACAAAAAAATCCGATTCTACTTAAAGAAAGACACACTGCCCTGACATGTCGAGGTATAAAGCTTTTTAAAGTTTTTACACCCCAAAGGTTAAGGACTGCATTGTCTGTAATAAGTACAAATATCTGCCAGTGCAATGAAGAAAAAAAATCTTGATACGTTGTTTGATAAAGCTTAGAGTTAGAGCTGGCTCAGGCTTGGACCAGCTCTTAGTTATGCTGCTATAGGCTTAGACTGCTTAGACTTAGGGGAACTGACACACTGGGATCCTATCTCACCCTCTTGCCCCCAACCCCCTCATCACTTACTTTAACTCTCCCTGTCCCATTAAAGTTACTAACCATAGACCTTTCTGGAGTCCCTGAGCTCCCTTGTCTCGTAGGTTCCTCTGAGCTGCCGTAGACGTCCTCCTGCTGTGGACGTTCCAGACTCAAGCTGATACGGACGTGCTGGACTCCAGCGGCAACAGCTACTACTACTCGTCTCATCACTATCAGCACTCCCTCTGTCTCTTATTCTCCTCTATCACTCTTTCCAGACCCAACTCGGTCTCAGCAGATGTGTGTCTAACATGAGTCTGGTTCTGCTCGAGGTTTCTGCCTGTTAAAGCTGGGGTTGGTAATCAGATTTAGATACACTTTTTGTTATACTAGTTAAAATGATCTTTATGTCCTGATGGTAATCAATACATAATGTGTTCTTAAAAAAGAGTGAAGAAAAGCTGCTATCTACAGCCGGAGTAAACCTGGGAAAACACCAACCAATCAGCGTTTTTTGGGACCCAAAATTTTAAACCATTCAAATCCCGTCCTGCTGTTCTGCCCGCCTCCTGCGCGTACATTTCCCCGGCGTGTACTCTGAGTCCCCGTCCCCTGCCTCTACTTCTCCTGACTCTACTGACCGCCCCTCTCGCTCCACCTCAGGCCTGTCCCCTCTGACCTGATGAGGTGCTTTGCTCAGGACTGTAGTCCGGATCAGAGTCTAAAAAGCTCTCACCACGGGGCTCTGACAAGCAAAAGAATGAATGACATTTACTAAGTCCTACAGAAATGTAGATGTACTGTAGCGTCTGTCCGGACGCTGTAGGGATGACAAGCCGATTCTTGAACACGTTGAGTTTTAATAACCGGTCACTGTCGGCTGTGATCACGACAACCAACAAAACAACAATCAATGTTTGAATGAATGAAGAACTTCTCCTCTTGTCTCTCCTCTCTCCCGCTCACACACTCTACACCTTCTTTGATGCCTTCACTGACTGTCAACACTGTAGGAATTAAGAACATCTACACTGAACAGGTTTAACAAACAGTAGAGCTGTTACAGTATTATATATGTGTTATAACTTTTCTCCTGATATCGTGTCACTGGTACAACTGGATAATGTTAGCATGACAGTTGTGAGTACTAACAGCATCGTTTTGGAGGAGCTCTGAGGGAGGAGGGGAGGGGTTAGATGGAGTCCTGAGGAAATGCTACATTCAAAGTCATGCTAGTTTTCGGAGACTGCCAACCCCAGCTTTAAAGGAAGTTTGTCCTCTCCGCTGTAACTAGCTAAATACTGTGAGGTGCAATGCTCATGGTGGATTAAGGTGGGGTCAGACTGAGTCGTATCCTGTCTTGGTGTTGGGTCTCTGTTCATAATTTAACATAGAGTGGTCTAGACCTGCTCTGTTTGTAAAAGAGTCTTGAGATAACATTTGTTGTGATTTGGTGCTATACAAATAAAGGTTGATTGATTGATTGATTGATAGCTAACCTTGTTATATTCCACTTAATGTCAGATTATCTTTTTGAAATTATTTTTTTTATTGTCATTTTGTTTATTCTGTTTATTCCTCTTCCTGAATCTTCTTCTTTGTGCTCTATTTAGGGTGTGCTCTTGGTCAGGGGGACTGGGTGGTGTTCATGTGGGGTATGGTCTGTCCAAATTCAGTATGTCGGTATGTGCGTGTTTATGTTTATATTTTTTAAAAGCTCAAAACTTCATAAATAAATAAAAATTTAAAAAAAGCATCACATCATGTTTTCCCATAGCTGAATCTGATCCGTCATCTTGGCAGCATATTCAGCTTTCATGTTATAATCACGCTTTATTCAAATGAAAGCGTTTTCTTATCAGAGCATCATTACTCTGTTTTCAGAGCGTGTGCCGGACAAGGAAACAGGGCTTTAAGAGTGTAAGTCTCAATGGGTTTTTAAAGTCAGTTTGTGACTGAAGAAAGACACTAAGCTTTGATCCAAATATGATTTTATTGATTCAGAAATGATTTATTTTTACAGTTCAAATAATCGTCCCATGGCAACGGTATTCTTACATTAAACTGAACATTTTCATTCACGACGAAGTAAACAAAATGTTTTTAAATTTGGTTTTCTTATCAAGTGCAGAAACTAACAGCAGCGCCTCTATAAGGTCCTCCACTCTGACATTTTTCTGTCTGCATGTAACCAGTCCCTAACGCTACTAAAGCATACAAGCTTGTGGTTGCTTTGTGTTTGTTTGATGGACGTCTCTTTCACTCAGCTCCTCGTGTGTTTAAATCCTCCTCTCCTCTTCTTTCCTCTTCTCTCCTCTGGTTGGTCAACCATTAACCACCAATCTGAAGTCTTGTGCTTTCCACGTTAACGGAGAGTAATAATAAAATGTCCTTCGTGTTTTCTACCTTTGTATACCTGTGCACAAACATTCCAAGTCTGAACAAGGTTCCTCATATTGGATGTTGCTTCCAGATGCATGTACATAATAAAGATTTATATAACTGTGAGGAAGTAAAACACAATTTAATGTGGAGAAAGACTTTGATATCAAAAGTACAGAAAAGGAAGAAAAGTTATAACTAAGGTCCAATATATATTTGTTATGATTATTATTATTAAAGTCATAATGGTGAGATATGGGTCATAATTCTGAGATTAAGGTCATAATTCTGAAATTAAAGTCATAATTCTGGGTTTAAGGTCATAATTCTGATATAAAGCTCAGAATTCTGAGATTAAAGTCATAACTCTGATATTAAAAATGTCAACTCTGAGATTTAGCTCATAATTCTGAGATTTAAATCATAATTCTGAGTATAAAAAAGTCATAATTCTGAGAATAAGATCATATTTCTGAGATTTAAGTAAAAATTCTGAGATTAAAGTCATAATTCTGAGATTAAAGTCATAATTTTGAGATTAAAGTAATAATTCTGAGATTAAAGTCATAATTCTGAGATTTAAAAAGTCATAATTCTGAGATTAAAGTCATAATTCTGAGATTAAGGTCATAATTCTGAGATTAAAGTCATAATTCTTAGATTAAGGTCATAATTCTGAGACTAAAGTCATAACTCTGATATTAAAAATGTCAACTCTGAGATTTAGCTCATAATTCTGAGATTTAAATCATAATTCTGAGATTAAAAAAGTCATAATTCTGAGAATAAGATCATATTTCTGAGATTTAAGTAAAAATTCAGAGATTAAAGTCATAATTCTGAGATTAAAGTCATAATTTTGAGATTAAAGTAATAATTCTGAGATTAAAGTCATAATTCTGAGATTTAAAAAGTCATAATTCTGAGATTAAAGTCATAATTCTGAGATTAAGGTCATAATTCTGAGATTAAAGTCATAATTCTTAGATTAAGGTCATAATTCTGAGACTAAAGTCATAATTCTGAGACTAAAGTCATAATTCTGAGAATAAGATCATATTTCTGAGATTTAAGTAAAAATTCTGAGATTAAAGTCATAATTCTGAGATTAAAGTCATAATTCTGAGATTAAAAAAGTCATAATTCTGAGATTAAGGTCATATTTCTGAGATGAAAATCATAATTCTGAGATTAAAATCATAATTCTGAATTTTTTTCTCTTAAATTAATCATAATAAAAATATATTGGACCTTCATTTTTTTGTTTTTGTTCAGTGGCCTTAATCCTCTTCTGTACAGAAGTTATATACAGTATGTAAATAAAATAAATACTTTGACCCTAACCTCTTCAGGAGGGTGGATAAAGAATTAAAGAGGGGGGCAAGACTGAGTTTGCATGATGCTCTTGATAAATATATGAAGCAAGTATTCAAAGCTTTATGTAAACAGGAATGTTCACTTTCACCAGTCATGTAAACAGCTTGTTTGGAAAAGTGTCTTTTTACAACAAGGACAAAAATCTAAATATTTGAGCATGTTGATGTGATCACTGACAGACAGCAGACAGATTTTCTTAGAGCTGTGAGGCCAGGCGGAGATTTATTACTGACCTGCTGTTAAACCACACGTTGGTGCTGATGCATGACTATATGTAGTTTCTGTGAGATGGATCTATGACATATTTTTTTAAGTTTCTTCACTGAGAATCTGAATTATTATCACCTTTACATTTTAATTGCTGCTGCTTCAGGGTAAAGTTAATTCTCTGCAGTTTGTCAAAGTCACTTTTGTTTTCCTTTGCCTTCCAGAAGTAAATTGGCAAATTTCCAAGCAGCTAAACAATTACATAATAATATTAATACATAATTCATAGTTAATATTTGCTGTACAGATGAAATATAATGCTTTTATATCAATGAAAATAAAAAAAATCTTCCTTGGAGCAATCTTAAATAATGCTGCTCATAATAAATGCTGTCACTAATTTAGTGTTTTATCATTATTTTGAATCCTCACTATCTTGCATAGATTTTTA
Organism: Notolabrus celidotus; assembly: GCF_009762535.1. Lineage (NCBI taxonomy): Eukaryota > Metazoa > Chordata > Actinopteri > Labriformes > Labridae > Notolabrus > Notolabrus celidotus. Next base: position 35,233,302 of record NC_048276.1, on the reverse strand, counting down.
CAATAAATCTGAATTTCTACGTGTTCGTCTTACAGAAGGGAATTATTCTCTCTTGAACCTACATGGGGATAAAAGTGTTTAAAATTCATCTTGCTGAGCTCATATTGACCTTTTTATTAACAGGGCTGGTTACAACCGAGGGAGAATTGCACTCATCAAATATTGTGTTCAAATCTAGAGACAAGGTTCCTGTGAATGTCAGTCAGCCTGTCTTTTCTTCTCCTCTTTGTCTGATTAAGGAGATAGAGAAAAGAAATGGATTTGGAAGAAGAGATTTTGTTTTGTACCGCAGCCTTATTTTTTTCAGGAATGCAAATTTTGTTCAGATGTTGCAACCCTCCTTCTGCCTGTTAAACCTCCTTCTTGAAGTGCCTCTCCCTGTGTGACGCGCTGCAGACCGGCTCTCAGTCAGGTGCTGGAGCGCCTTCTAGTGGCCGGGTTAGGAAATGCACGGTCGTGACATATCCTCAGAAAACCTCTGATACAGTCATGTGAACATGGTATATAAAGGGACATGGTAACAAATGTTTTGAGTTTTATTATGTGACTTCAATATTTACTGATTTATTGGCTCATTATTTACCACTACTCTCCCTGTGATCTATGTAAACAAATGTTATAATAATTGCTTAATTGAAAAGCCAAGACAAAAGAGAGAAGCAAGAACTATAATGGTTTAAAACATGAAATAAAAAAAGATTATTATTATAGAAATAAAGAGATAATAGAATAAATGCATGTCTACATTAATCAAATTGATTAAAGTATTGACAAATATTTCAAGAATGTTTAAAAGCCCTTTTGGGACATTTGATAAGGCTTTAAATGACAGTCGTACCACTTTCGTCATCGCTTACAGAATATTAAGACAGGTGGTCAGAGTTGTACTGTACACTAGTCAAATGTGATCAATAATTGGTTCCCTGTTAGCTGTACTCGCAACTGCTCTTTCAGGATCCACAGCTGTAAATGATTCACAATTATTTTCTGACTGACAGGAATATTATAAATTATCCAGACCAAAAACAACAAAAATAGTAAAGTGATTTAATAATTATTATTTTTTTAATTGCATGCTATTTTGTCCCTTTTGACATGCTGTAGTTAAGCCGCTGCAGTGTCTCCCTGCTTCCTACTGACACAGTGTTGGTAAATAACAACACAGCTGCACATTTGAACATCACATTTCACTTTTAAACACTTTCAGATGACTTGTGTTTTTAACTTTCACTATGAGAATGTTTTGGTGTTTTCTTACCGCTGAGTGAGACATGAGTTGACGTAGTGCAAAACACAAACCATGTGCTGAGGACCGGTTTGGAATCAGTCACCATAATATGGTCACGAATCAGCGGCGCTCCTGCATGTGAGCGGGGGCGTCATTTTGGAGGGGTTCGGGGAAGGGGTTAGACGGAGTCCTGAGGAAATGCTACATTCAAATTCATGCTAGTTTTCCGTGACTACCAACCCTAGCTTTAACACATTCTCAGTCAAACAGTATTAGTTTGAGCGACCACCTAAAAACCAAGCATACAGGTGCAGCTAATTATACTGATGTCATGGGCAACCTCATCACACAAACCAGTGAAGCACTGTTTTGGAGTAGATGAATCACCACAGACCTGTGGATGAAACCCTTTGAAGCTGTCTCCAACCTCTACGTCATGGTGTCAGATTATTCTCAGGCAGCAGTGCAGCGTTTATTTGAATAATAAACCTAAAAGTCAAGATCATAAAGTAGATCTCATCCCATTCATTTTATTCCCAAATCAAGACATCCATCCATCCATTTTCTTCCGCTTATCCGGGGTCGGGTCGCGGGGGTAGCAGTCCAAGCAAATTGACCCAGACATCCCTCTCCACGGTGACACTTTCCAGCTCCTCCTGGGGAATCCCGAGGCGTTCCCAGACCAGGCGGGAGATATAATCCCTCCACCGCGTTCTGGGTCTACCCCGGGGCCTTCTCCCAGTTGGACGTGCCCGGAACACCTCTAAAGGGAGGCGTCCGGGAGGCATCCTTATCAGATGCCCGAACCACCTCAGCTGACTCCTTTCGACGCGGAGGAGCAGCGGCTCTACTCCGAGCTCCCTCCGGATGTCCGAGCTCCTGACCCTCTCTCTAAGGCCGAGCCCAGACACCCTTTGCAGGAAACTCATTTCAGCCGCTTGTATCCGCGATCTTATCCTTTCGGTCATGACCCAAATCAAGACAATGGTGATCTTTGTTTACAATGTTAGCATGGACTTATGAACTGGTTTGAAATGGAAAATAATGGAATTTTAAACATGGGATTGAGAGTCCTGTTTAATCAAAGTCAACTATTAGAATTCAGTGATTAACCAGGATTTAAAAATGGATTGTTAGACAGCCATGGTTTAAGTGAACCATAATTAACGCTTCTGTGATACACTTTCATTTTGTGTTGATTTTGACGCCCCCTGTGGACAAAGCGGTACCTCATACTGTATAGACCCCTTTACTGTTTGTAAACGGTTACAGCTGCGTGCGCATCATGGCAACAGAAGTACTGCAGAGTAGTTTGCTAAGCTACACAAGGGAGTTACCATCAAAATCAAAATTGATACCTAAACAAAGTCACTTTGAAAAACAGTAAACGACTTCCAGCTCCGTGTGAAATCAGTGAGTTTTTTAGATATCAGCAAGTAGACAGATATTTAGTGACATACGTCTGTAGTAGAGAAACCAGCGTGTACACCAGAGAGATTAAACACACAAGTCAGTCCATGCTCTACGTTACCTGTAGTCATTTACAGACCACCAAATATCAAGGCATAAACTTGTGTCCAGAAATAAGAAATCCTCCACGCCAAAGACGAGCTCACAAGACCGCTACTTCTGAGACCTGGATCATAAAATGGCCCTTTTCCACTACACAGTTCCAGCCCTACTGGACTGGACTCAGCTCTATACTCAACTTGACTCTACTTAGTTTAGGTTTCTTTTCCACCAGCCCGTGTACTGACTCACAGTGGGTGGGGTTGTCAAAAACCCAGCTGCATGAAACTGCGTTCACATCATTTTGAACACGACACAACAATCACAAACAATGGCGGACACGGAGGAAATGGTGTACTTGCTGCTCGGTCTGTGGCTTTTTCTTTATTGTCGCAGGCCGAGCGAGAGAGGGAAGCTAAAGAGAACTTAAAAATGGTGGGTTTGATTTCTGTGTTGGGTGACGCGCTCATGACTCTTCGGTGACGACATTCTCTGACCAATCAGTGGCCGGCAGTCCGTCGACGTCACCTTTTAGTATCGACTCAGCTCGCTTAGTACCAGAGCAGAGCAGGTACGGAAAACTGGTGTCTGACACAAGGTACTGCGCCCGTGGAAACACAACACAAACCGAGTCGAGTCGGGTCAAGTCGAGTAGAGTAGGGCTAAAGGCTGATTTATACTTCTGCATCGAATCGACGGCGTAGCCTATGCCGTAGGTCCGCGTAGCTCCCTACGCAGAGGCCTACGCACGTAGCTGACGTGCACCTCCTCCAAAATGTAACTACGCGTAGAGCCGACGCGGACCGCAAGCTCTGTGATTGGTCCGCTCGACGGCTTTGTCTTTCCCGCATTCACAGCACTTCCGGGATCCCGGACATCGGCCAGACATCGGCCACACATCGGCCATGTTTTTCATCTCCTCCTCTCTGTTCTTCATGTAATCATGTCTGTATGATAAACAGCAACACGTATCAGCTGTAGATTAACAGAACCCGCTCTGAATCTCTGTGGAAAAGTAAACAGAGATCGTAGCGGGACCGGAAGCAGGCGACTGGCTATCAGAGAGACCGCACTGCCCTCAGGCGTATCGGAGGAGAATTGCTGCCCGACACGGACACATCGACGCACAAGTATGTGGGGCTCATGTCCGCGTCAGCCCCTCCTGCGTAGGGGAGACGCAGAAGTATAAATCAGCCTTAAGACGGGCCGGTGGAAAAGGGCCAAAAGACTGCTAAGTCTGAGACCTGGATCATAACAAACAAGCCAGACAACTGAGCCCAGACAGCGAAGTGCACTGGTAGAGATCAGAGTGATAATGATTCTGTGTTTTTTAATCACTAGTCAGCAGAGTTATTAGTCTCATAATAAACCATAGTATTGATGTGAACATAAAATCTGTTTCTGTTACTCATAATTAAAACTTTCATGTATTATTGACCTCTCCATATTGAGTCTTAATCGTCTTATTTGGTCGTAACCTCGGCACAAAAACAACTTTTTCACTGTGAAAACTGGGTTCAGATGTTCGTCTGTTTATATTATTTAATCACAGTCAAACCTGATGAACCGAGGTCGGATAAAGAAGAGATTTAGCAGCTCACAGCAACAGACGCCACCGGTGTTTCAGTGAAAAGTGTGACCCTGGGGCGCTGGTGGCCTAGCGGTCTAAGTGCCTCACACACAGAGGCTACATTCCTGTGGGTCGCCGGTTCAATTCCCGGTCGGTCGACCATTTCCTGCATGTCCTCCCCGTTCTCTACTCCCCACATTTCCTGTCTCTCTTCAGATATCCTGTTTATTAAAGGCAAAAAAAAGAGACAAAAATATAACTTTAAAGGAAAAAAAGTGTGACCCTGTTAACTGGTGACTGTCAGCCGAGTGTGCCTCTCACAAATGCTTTTAGTTTTTCATGAAACACATATCTGATGCGTTTATTTGATAATACAATATAAAATAAACTAGTATGCATTCACAAGGATTCTTTTCATATTTCAACAGCAATCACTGAACGTCACCAGTTAGCACGGTCACTCTTATCACAGAAACACCGGTTGCTCATAAACGGTTGTAATCCTGTCTGAATTCTGTAAAGCTTGAGTCCGTGGTGAAGTATCGATTCTGACAACCGACCACAGAACAACCCAACACTTTGATGCTGACACAAGTTTTAATTCAGAGTTTGAAGCTCAACAACTCGTCTGAATGAACGGAGCTAGACACTGCTTCCATGGCCAAAATACGCACGCACCTCTGCGATAACATAGGCTGTAAAGGGGTCTATATATTTGTTGATTGTATCCTGTACATGCACAAGTAGAGTTTTCTAATGAGAAATATCACCCTTCTTTCAGTGCATTGTCAGAGGTACCATCATGAGTCAATATTTGCTGCAGAAATGTATTGAAAAAGCTTTTTTGGCAGCGTACTTTAACTCACTTTGTCTAAAACTAACCTGGTGGCAGCGGTTAAAGCAATGAGGAAGTTACAGCAGAGAAGTGATAAATCTTACTGTGATGGCCTTGTTTGCTTTAGTATGTCATATAGAAGCACTGGTATTTGTTTCAGTCTGATTTATAACTGGAGGAAAAAGTCTCTCACAGCAGCTTTAAAGTTGCAGGACTGACTACAAGTACCCACGTTATATTTGAATTATAACAAATATCCCCAAAGCTTAAATTACAGTACTTAAAGCAGCATATTGGGTATTGAATGTTATGAACATGCTGGTTATTTTCTTACATTTCATACCTCCTCTGACCTAAAAGTGATGGATTGACTGTCAAGACTTTAACAGGATCAATCCGTCACTTTTTCATTATGTGACTGTTAGCTTCACAAACCCTGCTCATAAAGTAGACCCTTTATAAGATAATTACACTCTCTGAAAATGATTGTAATTTGAGCGGACCATTGCTAATTAATGTCACTAAATGTAAAGATCTCCCTAACCCCGTCGTATGGAACGACTCTGAACCATCCGACATGTTTTTTATTGACATTTTGCACAATATACCAGATTTCTAAATATCAACTTAATGGATCTTATTAACCACGTCCTCCAGACCAAGGTGAATTAATCAAAGCAGACTTGATTTATACATCCCGCCCCTTCCTCTCATCTTCCACCTCTCTTCCTCTCTCTCCGTTCCTCCTGCTCTCTCACATCCAGGCAGCTGGGGATTCATTTGTCTTGCTGATTAATGATGAGAACCATATCCTCCACAACAGCAGTAAATTAAAAGAGATTGGGGACAGAGAGAAAGAACATCAAGGTCCATTCATCCCAATCAAATTTCACAGTAGGTCCAATTCATCCTAAGCTTTATTTGTATTGTCTGCTATACAAACACAGAAAAACACTAGTCATTCACTTTCTCCTCCCAGGCCCTCTCTGGCAGTCTGGGGATTTTTTCAGCTGGCAACTTTCCAGGTGCACGCTCATTTTTTCAGCCTTCAGGCTACAACTAGTCCCACTGCTGCACCGCTATGACAGCAGCATGTCTGTTTCAGATAATGGTAATTGTTTGTCAGCAGCAGCCATGGCTTTCTGCTTGCACTGTTGCCTCCATGTGTACTGTGTTCAAATAGTCTGTGTCAGCTGTGCTGTCCTTCCAGTTAGCAGAAGGACGTTGGACACTGTTAAGTTGGCAATAGGTTAATGAGGTTTGCTTTATTTAGAGAGTGTGACTGATCCCAGTGAACATGTTCTGTTGAAAAGACACTAAAACATGGATTGAGCCACGTTTCAACAGACACTGAGAACTGGTTCAAAAGTGAAACGACTATTCGAAGATGATTAAAAGTCTGTCTTAACCAGAATTCATGAGGAAATCTGCTTCTGGTACAAAGTTTATCTAACAATCACACACATATTTACATTAATTTTAAGTTGCGTCTTTTACAAATAGCAGCTAATATGATTGCACATGTGAGCAGTGCATTATATTCACCAAATAAAAATTAAATGCACAAGTCAGGCTTAAACTTTATGTTATTCTGTGGTTTGTGTGGTATGTGGTTGCAGGTTTTTTTCTGCAGCCAGCCTCTAGTGGACGCTCAAAGTACTGCAGTTTAGAACAATTCCACATGTGCTTCATGTTTTCAGACTGGAGGTTGCCGCTTGGTTCAGAGCCAGAATCTTGGCCACATGTCACCAGTGGGATGTAGTGTAGTAGTGAGATACACTTCACCTGAAATGTAAAGGTTTCATAAAAGAGTACCAACACATGCTCATCTGATTCTTACAGTACAGCTATCCCTGTTTATGATTTGAGTAGCATGAACAAACCGACTCTACGGTTAATCGCACTGCAGAAGCATTTTTCTCCAGTGCTCCAGGACCAGACGGTGTGTCCCCCTCCTGCCTGAGAGTCTGTGCTGAGCAGCTGGCCCCCCATCTTCACAAAGATCTTCAACACATCGCTGGAGCTGTGTGAAGTGCCCTCATGCTTCAAAAGCTCCACCATCATCCCAGTCCCAAAGAAACCCACCATCACAGGACTCAATGACTACAGGCCCGTCGCCCTGACATCTGTGCATTCGAGAGACTGGTGTTGAGCCACCTGAAGGACATCACAGGCCCCCTGCTGGACCCCCTGCAGTTTGCCTACCGGGCAAACAGGTCGGTGGAGGATGCAGTCAACATGGGTCTGAACTACATCCTGCATCACCTGGACTCCCCCAGGACCTACGCTAGGATCCTGTTTGTGGACTTCAGCTCAGCGTTCAACACCATCATACCAGACATCCTGCACCAGAAACTCACCCAGCTCACAGTGCCGACTTCCATCTGTCAGTGGATCACCAACTTCTTGACGGACAGGAGACAGCAGGTGAGGCTGGGGAGCATCAAATCCAGCACCCGGACCAGCACTGGCGCCCCACAGGGATGTGTTCTCTCCCCACTGCTCTTCTCCCTCTACACCAATGATTGCACCTCAGGGGACCCCTCGGTGAAACTCCTGAAGTTCGCAGACGACACCACCTTCATCGGTCTCATCCAGGACGGAGACGAGTCTGCTTACAGACAGGAGGTGGAACAGCTGGCACTCTGGTGTAGTCAGAACCATCTGGAGCTGAACCCGCTCAAGACGGTAGAGATGACAGTGGACTTCAGGAGAAGTCCCCCGTCCACTTAGGAGTCATCTGGAAACAAAGAAAGGCACATGACATTTTCTATTTTCAAGGTATTTCAAGTTTAGCTACTATTTTTTAGATAACTTAAAAATATATATATATTCTGGAAGACATCGCACGAACCCCCATTTGTGTCTCACGACCCCCAGGTGGTCCCGACCGCCACTTTGACAACCCCTCTACTAGGTGAGTTAGCATGCTAACAAGCTAACAGAGTTAAAGTAGGGCTGGGCGATAAAATGATAATGATAATTATTTTGATATTATTTTTCTCAATATAAATAGAACAAATGTACGATAAAATGTTGATATATAAACCTGTAATTACACCCCCCCCCCCCCCCCAGCCACTGGACAGGGAGGAGGTACTAGTCCATCCAACATTAAACAGAACAGATGAAGAAGTCAGCATGGAACAGCCAATCATGTCGCAGGTTAAGAGGTAAACTAAACACAGCTGAAATGAGCGACAGAGACACTGAAGAAAACTCAAAACTTAGCAGCTGAAAGCAGAATGAAAACATGCTCAACAAGAAAGGTCACTAAACTTCATAGTTAAGATATTTTGGCGATTTACTAAACTACTAGATCCAGATACAAGCTAACAAACCGTCGGGGTTCTTCAACTTTCACTCAGAAGAACAAAATCTGCCTTTAGAATGGATAGGATAGGAAAGAATGATTTGATATTTATTGTGAAAATGATCGATATCGACTGATATGAAAAACGTTATTGTGATATATTTTTCAATATTGCCCAGCTCTAAGTGTTTGAATAGTGAAACATAGTGAGTGTAAACAGGTTACATATCTGAACTGTCTCCAGTCTCTGTTTGTTGTTTTTGCTGCCTGAATTGAGCTAATGTTTCCAGGCAGCTTTGTTTTCTTTCCCTGCTGTATCATATTACCATAGCTGTTGCAACAAAGTACTTCCCCCACATTAGGAATCAATAACGTTTCATCCTATTGCATTTGTTGGATGTACTGACAGCTCTACTCTCAGCAGGACCGTGCAGTGTGAGGAGGATATTTGTAGATTGTTCGGGGACACATTCAGGCTGTAAATTGTTCATGTATCCCCGCAGTGTTTGGCAGTTTCCCAAAAGGAATTAAACATCTGAAGTGACTGGCGTCCAAAGGAAAGAAGAAGGAGTTCTGGGAAGCGCTCAGGTCACAAATCTACCTAATTAATGCTGCCTCCCTCTGCTGTTTTAAAATCTACTGTAGTTTCATCTACTGTCCTGTGGTGCTTTTGTCTCTACTCTGTCACCTGCTATTGGAGCTTCATTTTGTAGGAGTTAATGGAGGGAGGTGATGGTTTGAAATGTGCACCTCTGCAGGAATAATAATTAAATGGTCTCTGAGGTTAGTTACCCACTGACTTTCACTGATCCACTGATCTACATAGGAAATACACAGTGGTTTAGAAAGGCAGGGATGTGAAAGATATTGAAGCAGAGTAAACAGACTTATAGAACCTTGTAGAAGATATTAGTGTGTATCTTTCTCTGCAGAACAAGAATCAACCTGACTGTTTCATTTTTGGCTCCTTCTGCAGAACCCAAAGTAAGACTTGGCACAACCTAAGAAGCATATGCTGACCGAGGCAGACAGGTGCGCTGATGCAAAAACTTTGCTGGTGGTTTAATAAACTAATGGCATGAAATTCTGCTTTAACTGCTCCTCGAAATAAGTCATATCTGCTCTTAATAAACAGTTTGAGAAGCAGCCGCAGAGCTACACTCAGCAAGGGCCTCACTGAGCTTCTTTTTGGCACAAACACAACTGTCTGGTTTAGCCTGAGGAAGAGTGTCCAATTATTGAGCTGGTTCCTCCATCATTTATGTGTTTTTATCATTTTTATTTTACTTGTGTGACCAAAAAAGTCATCAATATGGGGGCCATTGTCTTAGCTATCATTAGTGATGGGCAAATGAGGCTTCATGAACCAGTAGTTGTATTTTCTGACTCCTCTAGATGGCGCTCTTTGTTCAACAAAGGGTTGAAAGCACACTGACTTACCATTCATTGAGCCTTTATTTTTAAACCAAGAGCGCCATCTAGAGGAGTCAAAAAATACAACTACTGGTTCATGAAGCTTCATTTGCCCATCACTAGCTATCATGCAAGGCTGGAAACCAAATGTAAAGGAGGATGAGTACCACATTGGTCAAAGTTCAAAACATTTAAATGAAAACCATCCATCTTTACCGCTCCAAAGATCATCAAGAGGCCATTGTTGACTGTGGAATCAGACGGACACACATTTGAGTTGTATAAATAAGTACAACGTACCGGAATCCACATACACACAAATTCAAAAAAGCCGATATTTACAGCAGAAATAAACATGTTTACAGCCTGGTACAAAAGACAAGTGTAGTCTGGATAGCTAATTTCTCGATCGGCACACACTGTCCGGGGTGAACTTTTTCATAACGCTGCAATTTCAAAGATATTTAGGTTACATGTTTTCCATAATGAGAGGCGCAGCTGACTTGATTGACAGGCGGGAACACTGTAGATGTTGGCTAGGAGGCTCAAAGCCCGCCTCTTTACGTCACACTCGCTCAAAAGAAGTTATGTTGAGTTCAACATTTCCAATATGGCTCCCGCCGACGATTAGCCTCAAAACAGCGCTTCAGAAACATATGGGTGACGTCACGGATACTATGTCCATTATTTATACAGTCTATGGTGTCAGCCTGTTTATGTATATAGTGGGGGCGACAGTAGCTCAGTCCATAGGGACTTGGCTTGGGAACCGAAGGGTCGCCGGTTCGAGTCCCAGTATGGACTGGGTAAGTGGACTGGTGACTGGAGAGGTGCTGGTTCACCTGCCTGGGCACTGCTGAGGTGCCCTTGAGCAAGGCACCGAACCCCCAACTGCTCGGGGTGCGCTGGTTGACGGCAGTATCCTCACTCTGACATCTCTCCCTAAGCATGTTCACTGCATTGTATGTATATACCCAAAAAAACTGTATGTGTAGCATGTCCAATATAGCACGAGTGAAAAAATGTAATTTCCCCCCTGGGCATCAATAAAGTACCTTTCTCTCTTTCTTCTTAAAGCGGGTGTCAGGACCCCTTGGCGGCTGTGGCTCAGTGGGTAGAGTCGGTCGTGTATCAATCAAAAGGTTGGTGGTTTGATCCCAGTATCCACAGTCACATGCTGAAGTGTCCTTGAGCAAGACACTGAACCCCAAATTGCTCCCTCTGTTGTTCAGCAGTGTGTGAATGTGTATGAATGAGCTTAATACTGATTGTCCCTCCCTATAGCAGCCTCTTCCATCAGTGAGTGAATGTGGTGTTTACATTTACCACTCTGCTCTGCATTGGGCTCCTGCTCACCCAGTCTGACTTGTAGCTTGAATAACCACCTATTCACTATGTGTCCCCCCAACATAACAACTGTATAGTAGTAGACAAACTTCTTCTGATGGATTTGTATGCACCTGTAGAGGCTCCAGGAATAATTTCAGTCTCTTTTATAACCAGAGAAAAACTCTTCACACTTGTCAGCTTTAATAACCTCCTACCTAACTTTACCGTTTGATGGTTTAACACAAGATAGCAAAGTTTTGATCATATCTGCAACATTAAAGCACATCTTACTGCATTTCTGTGTTTTTATGATAATAATAATAATAATAATAATAATAATAATAATAATAATAACTTTTTTAATACTCCGCTTTTCAAAACAAATTTCAAAGCACATTACAAACAATAAAAAAAGGCAGTAGGCAGCAATTAAGAACATATTATTACCCAACAGAAGTACAACAAGCATCAAAACAATAAACTGGCGCACTGACACACTGGGATCCTATCTCACTCCCAACCACCCAACCCCCTCATCTCTTAATTTAACTCTACCCTTCCCATTAAAGTTACTAACCATAGACCTTTCTGGAGTCCCTGAGCTCCCTTGTCTTGTAGGTTCCTCTGAGCTGCCGTAGACGTCCTCCTACTGTGGACATTACAGACTCCAGCTTATACGGACATGTTGGACTCCAGCGGCAACAGCTCTCCCTATCTCTCTTATTCTCCTCTATCCCTCTTTCAAGACCTAACTCGGTCGAGGCAGATGTGTGTCTAACATGAGTCTGGTCCTGCTCGAGGTTTCTGCCTGTTAAAGGAAGTTCTTCCTCTCCACTGTAACTAGCTAAATACTGCGAGGTGCAATGCTCATGGTGGATTAAGGTGGGGTTAGACTGAGTCTTATCCTGTCTTCATAATCTGATATAGAGTGGTCTAGACCTGCTCTGTTTGAAAAAGAGTCTTGAGAGAACGTTTGTTGTAATTTGGCGCTACACAAATAAAGATTGATTGATTGATTGATTGATTGATTGATTGATTGATTGATTGAGTGATAAACCATTAAATCAATAAAAAGTAAGTCTAAAATTGTGAGTTTTTAAGAGTGACTTAAAAGCCGACAGTGTGTTAGTTTCCTGGGTCTCCACCGTCAGGTCATTCAACAACTCCGACCAGAAAAAGCTTGATGCCTTTGGTATTACGGTTTGAGCAAGGAATGCTTAGTGATGACCTACCGGAGGATCTGAGGTTACATGAAGGCTCGTAGGGGTCAAGAGGTCAGCAATGCAGTCTGGAGCTGATCCTCTATGAGCTTTAAAAGTCAGCACCATCATTTTTAAAACTAATTCTGAAACAAACTGGAAGAACAGTGAAGTGAGTCTGGCTGCAGCATTCTGGTTCAGCTGAAGTTCATTCAGGTTGTTTTGTGTGAGACAGGAGTAGTATGGTGAATTTCAGAAATGTAACCTGGAAGAAGTAAAAGCATGAGTTAGTGTTCATGCAGAATCTGTGGCTAGAGATTAGTTTTAAATTTTATGCAAATCTTAACCCACAGTTTTCAAAATGTGTCATCTGTCAATCAGAAGAAAGAGATAATGAACACATTTAATCGTTTTGATCATCACTGGAGCTTCACTTTGGATTATATCTTCAAACTTAAGTATAAGAGAGGATGGAAGATGAATTTTGGATGACATTAGTGACACTTTGTTCTATTTAGCTAAATCCTTCTGTTTGGAATAATTAGTTGTAAAAACAAAATCTGTTCAACTTTCTACATCTTTCCTCTTTGTGGTCCAACACTCTCTGTTTGCCTGGTGTAATGTTGAGCAAAGCTGTCTTTCTCATGAGTCTCTCTGATATTTTAATGAATTTGTTTGTCTCTACAAACTGCTTTGTGCAACTTCTTTTTGAAACACCATTCTCATTCAGCTGCAAAGCCAAACAGCCCTTGAACTCATCTGACCCTTTCAAACATTCATCCAGTTTGTTTGAGGAGTTCACTGTTGAAAGATTCATCAGCAAAATATTCATGGTAACCGCAGAATAAAGACACTTTTCAGTTATTCCTCTGTAGCGTTGGACCCTGACTCACCCCTCCGTTTCATTGTTTGGATGTTGATTTGACCTCTCTCAGCTCTGGCTCCTCTCTGCAGTGTGGTTTTTGGTGAGGGTAACGGGAGAGATGTCAAGGAGAAAGAGAAGGGAACATTTTATTTCAGCGGCTCTAAAAGTGAAAGCTGCCCTTTCAGTTCTGGCCTCAGGAAGTGCATAAAGTTTGGAGAGCATCTCTGCTGCACTTCCTGCTCACCCAGGGTCACTGTGGAAAGGAAACAGAGTCATAGTCCAGACTACCTCAATTTGGCCATCGAAGATGCACTGATGCTTTCACTGACAGCCAAACACCTTTCACGGGAAAAAAAAAAAACCTTAAACTTGGAAGCATCAAAATCTTGTCGCTAAAAGTGGTCTTCATGTTCAGATGTTTACACAGCGTGGCCAGTTTGAAAGTTCTGCAGAAACTTTAATCTGTGCACTTGCTACTGATAACTTTGACCTCATTGTGACCTTTTTAAAAACAACTTTTAGTCAGTGCAGTCATTTAAGCATTCATCGTCAGGGTGGATAAACAGTATCTACAGTTTTCACCCGGCTGTGTTAAATAGTGGAATCTGATTGGTTTGAATCCCAAAACAAGTGTGTGTTATTTCTAGACAGCAAAAGGGTTGTAAGGGACAAAAGGTGCATTTCGACCAAGAGTTGCAGGGACCTTGCCTCCCTCCATGGACTCCCTCTTGATTTTTGAATCCATTTTAAACTTTGTTAAGGTGCATTTCGACCAAGAGTTCCGGGGTCTTTTAGCCCCCAGAACTACTTTACCCTGAACTAAAAGGTTCCTGTGCCCCCATTGTTGTCTGCGTTTCGACCGCTGGCCAAAGCCCCGGGTAGATTGTGCAAATCAAGCCAGTGACGTATGGAGAAAAAAAAAGAATGCACTACACCACCAGACCAGTAGAGGGCAGTAAAACAAAGACGAAGGCCATTCATCACAGATGACACCACAGAAGAAGAAGGACCGGCAGGTATCACAGCCAAGCGTGCCAGATATGGCCCTGGTGGTGAAGCTTTCAGCAGTGTGTCTGCCCTCTAGTGGCTGGCTGCAGTATAGGGCAAAAACTCTGTCTCCCTCATTCATTTGAATGGGGCTCAGTCAAACTTTAAAAAATAAATACACATGGTAAGAATGTTTCTCACATCCGTATGCTGTGATGATATGTAGTTAGTATTTGACTGTTTTGTGTTCAAGGCCTCTTTTTCCTGAAAAGTTTCTTTTTCGTTAGTTATTAGAGTTTAAAAAACGGGGTTTTACTTCCTGTTTCCTTTGATTCACAGCCGCCGTAGAGAGAAACTTCAAAGGACACACAACATCCTGTGACGTTACGCTGTAGGGCGGAGCTTGTTACTGTGGCTTCGCAGGCTCTGGCTGAACAATGGCGGCGCCCAGGAGCGGGATTTTTTGGCTTCAGAACTGTACAACGGGAAGAGGCGGAGCAACGCTGTCCATTTTTATCTACAGTCTATGATCACAACAGTTAGCCTGTTAGCATGAAGAGACTCAGCTGGTGCTGTTTTAGATGGTGCTATATTTCATCACAGATGGATTCACTGAATCAACACGTGAGAGGAGATAAGCGCGAGTAGCAAAGACGTTTCAACACGCCTTTAAAATCCTTTTGAACTCAAAAAGCTGTGGCAGAGATCGACCAGTGTTCTGGTTTAAACCGCGACCCTGTTAACTGCCAACTTTCAGCCAGATGCATCCCTCATAAACGTCTTTAGACTATCACTTAATACTTTTCTGATGAGGATATTGAATCTTAAAACTGCCTCTGTGTTTCAACAGCTGTGTAAACTCCGCAAACACTGTTACATTCAGCCGAAGGTCTCCAGTTTACAGGGTCACTTTTAAAACCATAACACCGGGAGAGATGCATTCACGCTGGGCTGAGAGAAGACTACTGTTACAAGCTGCTAAATCAAGAGAATCACAGATGTGTGTGATGTTATTGTGGACGGAGGGCAGAATAAAAACACTGTGGTAAATCTAGTAATCAGACACGTTCAGCATTGCAGGCCCTGCCCCCTAAAAGCCCTGGAGCTTTTTGAAAAGTACTACCCCCCTAGCAGGGGCTTTTTAGGGGAGAGATTATCTACCGCTGAACTAAATTTAGACCCTATTCCACTGGTCGAAACGCACGTAGTTCAGGGGTAAAGTCCCTAGTTCCGGGTTAAAGTTCCTTCGGTTGAAAATCGCCTAAACTCATCACACACATCAAATCAAATTAATCTGCAGGAAAGAGTCCACCATATTTCACCTCAGCCTGTTGACACTGTGGGACAAACATTGGTTTTCATCAGCAGTCTCAATCTGTAAACAACACTGAGGGCATTTTTTTTAATGCTTATAATTTATTTGAAGACTGTGGTTGATCGCTGACTGGTCACGAGCAAGGAATAGAAGGGAAGAGGAAGAAAACATCGATGAAGGCCAAAAAGAAACGTGCAGCAGTCTGTGATTTCTGCAGGTTCCCAGCAGTCACTTGGCGACAAGCAGCATCTTCTTGTTGTCTTTTTGCTGTTTCTGAGCTGTAGCACCACCGGCATCTTTCTCCTCCACAATGGGCCTTGCTATTAGCGGAGTGGAGCTATGTTTAGCTTGCTGATGCTTCTTTGGATATGAAGTGCAACTGACAAGCTTTTGTCCTCCAGACACAGCTTACATTTCACCATGATGCTGTTTCTACGAAGCAAATGCTGTCCACTCTGCCAACTCACTCAAGCACTAGTTGAATTAGCTAGCATGTGCACTGACACGACTGTAGGTTTACTTTCTGCTGGTACAGCTACCTGCCGTGAAGTAGGAGGGGGACAGAAACAGGGCTTCAGGGATTTATGCTTTTGTGTGGTGACAAAATACAGGCACAGCTTTTTTCCAGAGAAGTGATGGATTACTGTCATGAAAAGATCACCATGTAACAGTGGACTGAAGTTGCAGATGTTTTACTAATTTGTAGTCGCAAATAAGTTATCCAAGTACTCTAATGGATTACTTTGTAAAACTGTAAATGCATGGTCAGGCTTGGACCAGCTCTTAGTTATGTTGCTATAGGCTTAGACTGCCGGGGGAACTGGTGCACTGACACACTGGGGTCCTATCTCACCCCCTTCCCCCCTCATCACTTACTTTAACTCTCCCTGTCCCAATACATTTCTAACTGTAACCGGCTGATTAGCCGTTTATGCCCCACAGCTGGGTGGGAACCAATCACCTGCTGTTACCTGTTTGTTTACGGGGATACATTTGAGTGACAGAGCTCCTTTCGGTCTCTGTTGAACATCCGGGGTCAGCGCAGGTACGAGTCGCATTTTGCATTGTTTTTGACATGGAAAACGTTTATGTTTCTTTTAATGATTAATTGATAATTGATCGTTAACATTTTTCAAAGAATGATCATGGAAAATACTCTAAATTTACATCCCCAGTGCCTATATTTATTAGAATTGGTGTTGGAAATATGCCTGCATGTTACCGCGTCACTCTCTCTCCTAACAGGTGCGCTCGATCTCGGACTTCAGCTCAGCAGGTGATAGGTCTGGGCTTTCCCCTTTATCAGCTGTGATGTGAGGTCACAGCAGCGGCACGGGAATCGACCGGCCTCGTGCGCATTTTGTTCTCAGCAGAGGTTTATTTGTGGGGCAGTTCGAGAATCGAGAAATGGCCAAACTGTTCACGATACCGAGCACCCTGATGCAGAAAAGAAAATGCTGGAGCTTGCATGTTTCTATTCAGAAGACATCTCCAAGCCAGAGGAAGTTGTGGAGGAGTTTCACTCATTTTGAGACATTGTATTCATAGTGTCAGCCATGGATCCTAACACTGATGTTTTTAACGGATGTGTTTAATGGATCCCGGCACCTATGTGTCATCTCCTGAGGTATTGTAGTCTTCCTTTGAAATTGCGTTTAAACCGCTGTGTCTATTTTATGTTTAAATACACTTTACTGTGTTGTAGACCGCTTTGTCTATTTTATGTTTAAATACACTTTACTGTGTTGTAGACCGCTTTGTCTATTTCATGTTAATGTTATTCTTGAGAAAGACAGTACTGGAAAATGCACCTGCCTGTCGCTGTCCATCGGCGTCGGTGCTGAACCATTCATTAATCAATGCAGTGGAGTGCTGTGTGCTGTCCTCGGTGCAGCTGAAACATTTGAACTCGACAAGCAACCTGTGGCCTTTTATGGGCTGTCTTGGATCAATAAGTAAGAATTTGTGTTATTTTACTGATAAGTAGGGAAGAAAATATATCAGCTGTTTTCCAGTTGTGAATTTGACTATCAGAAGGGCCCCTTGAGGATGTTCTGCCCCCTTTGCGCTGAGAGTCTAGCTCCACCCCTGCTTTTTGCCTTTCTATTTAGCTTGTCTTTTTGTTGTTGTTGATGTTGTTTTTGCTTATCTCTTTCGAGTATTTTTCTCGCTGTAGTTGTGTTTTCTTTGAAGCTTATTAGACGGTTTCTTTTAGGTCTTTGATGCCGTTTTGTTGAGCTTTGTTTTTGTTAGGTTAGATTAAGTCCTGCTTTTGCTTATAGTTACAACAGTGTATCTTTTTGTGTTTAGTTTATTAAAGACTCTGCTCAGTAACAGTGTTGAAGCATCCCCGTCCAGGCTGTGTAGGCAGCCGTGGCTGTAGCTACAGTATATTGTTTCAGGCCTTTTCATGTTTCTTTGCTTGTTTGCATTTTCTAATTTCTCATTAGATGTGTATTATTGTCGTGGGTGTGTCGCGTCTATTGGCCTGAGTTAAATAACCTAGCTGCAGTTAGCGGTGTCCTTCCAATGCTGACCTCCAGGATAGTTGTGTCTGTTTATGATAAAATTAATAACGACTGTTGTGTTCTGCAAATAAAATAAAGAGTGTATTTATATTTTCATAACACATGCCTATTGTATTCATTTGTGGACTTGCCTGCATATTCTTAAAGGGGAAACCCTCTGTCAAAGGGTTGGTAACTAAAAATAAGGATATTGTTAAAACTCTTTGGGTGAGTCCCAAGTCCCAAGGTGGTGTTGTTGGTATTTTCTATTCTTCTAAACCCAGAAATCCCTTTCCAGCCCTAACTTGGTTACATAACCATAGACCTTTCTGAGCTCCCTTGTCTCGTAGGTTCCTCTGAGCTGTTGTAGACGTCCTCCTGCTGTGGACGTTCCAGACTCCAACTGATACAGACGTGCTGGACTCCAGCTGCAACATCTACTACTACTTGTCTCATCACTTTCACCTCTCCCTCTCTCTCTTTTTCTCCTCTATCCCTCTTTCCAAACCCAACTCGGTCAAGGCAGATGTCTGTCTAACATGAGTCTGGTCCTGCTCGAGGTTTCTGCCTGTTAACGGAAGTTTTTCCTCTCTGCTGTAACTAGTTAAATACTGCGAGGTGCAATGCTCATGGTGGATTAAGGTGGGGTCAGACTGAGTCTTATCCTGTCTTGGTGTTGGGTCTCTGTTCATGATTTGACATAGAGTGGTCTAGACCTGCTCTGTTGGTAGAAGAGTCTTGAGATAACGTTTGTTGTGATTTGGTGCTGTCCAAATAAAGATGAATTGATTGATTGATAATGCCAGCTCTTCAAAACTATATGATACATCTGAACTGTCTTGTAAACATCACACAGCCTGTAATGCACCATGTGTTTGTATGAAAAATAAGATGCATTGAATTCACATCCTTGCACAGACAACATTTCCACTAACGCTTTGGAGAAATCTCCTCTCTCTGTCTTCCCCTCAAATAGACAAGTTATCAAATTATGAAACAGAAATACTTCATTGAAATCCTGGTCAGTGCTCACTGGGAAACATGTCAAACTTTTCAGGCTTGTCAAAATTGCGTGTAACACCGCTCTGATATCTCAGTAATCTTTGGTTTTCTATTTCTGAAAGGAGATGTGAAACTTTCCAAAACCACCCTTGTGTGCCGGACTGGTTCGCTGCCTTTATTGCACCCAGTGTCAGACAATCCCCTTTTCCTGGCCTAGCTGCCAGTCCTCTGTCCTTTCACTTTGACATTGTGCTCATTTCATTAAATTTCTTGGCCACACTCTCATCAGAGCAACTGGTGTCCACAGCGATATACCATCAACTCACACCAAGAGCAGAACTGTAGCGACTCATTATCAGATGTGATCCTCATTTGGTATCTGCTTCAAACTCCCCGCTGCAGCCAGAAACACTAATGCCACAGATGATGGCGCAGCACTCAAAGCTCAGCAGTACAACAACAGGGTGTCGGGGTTGCATGCTCCATAAACATTGGCTTCTTTCTACGCACAGAACACACACACATGGAAACACCACTGCTGCCTCCAGCATGTGCTATTTTGCCAACTGCAACCCTGGGCAAGATAATAAGATGGCTAGCAGACATTTTGTCAATATTTCTGCCTTGGCTCAGAGTACGCCTGGCCGGCTGCTTACTGAGAGATGTGTTGACTGAATTTTCTTTTTTTGTTACACAGGAGCTCGAGCCTGGTGTGCCAGACTGCAAGAGAGCAAGCAGAGGCAAATGTGCAGGGAGGAGAGAGGGGCTCACTAATGCAAAGCAGTTCATTAAATCTAAGCACAAAGCATCTATCAAGGGGGAGGGAAGCAGCTAATCAGTGCCTGTGGTTAGTCCAGCAATATGGAGAAAGAAAATGGTGCACTCCTCTGCTGTGATCTGGGGAGCAGCAGAGTTAGTTGATGCTGAAGAGGATGTGCAGATGATTGATTTTCCAGAAGGATGCTTTGAGACTCTCTTGCTTTTGGTCTCTGCCATCTGATTAACATACACGGCATTATTCATGTTATGAATATACAAGGAGGCCAGGAACAAATAAATACTGACATGCATCCAGGAGCTGATAAATATTAAATGGAGCACACATGGCTACAGATTTTACCATTTCATAATTTGAGCATTCATGCTGTGCGGCCCCAAGCCAAGGTCTAATCTTGGGTTTAAACAGGTTGAGCAGCCATGTGTGGAGACCAAAGTTCTTCATAAACATCATATCTGCGCTTTGGATGGGTGTCATGAATACTGCATGCTGGTGTCATTGTCAGAAGTTTGCATTTCATGCAGTCAGTCGGGAGTAAAAGTTTGCCTCATATGTTCTCATATGTCATCACGATTCATGCAGAACTGACAGCTTTTGATTTATTTCCTCCCAATAAAACAAAAAGAAACATAAAACTACCTTTTCCCAGAGCTGGGCACATGTCACCGGGGACTTCCACCTGATACACTGCCGTCCGGAGTAGGACCTCTGGACAGCTGGAGTCATGTGACCGAGGTTTTCCTGCGGCAATTACTGAACCAAGGATTCTCCTCAATCAATCAATCAATCAATCTTTATTTGTATAGCGCCAAATCACAACAAACGTTATCTCAAGACGCTTTTACAAACATAGGAGGTCTAGACCACACTATGTCAAATTATGAACAGAGACCCAACACCAAGACAGGGTAAGACTCAGTCTGACCCCACCTTAATCCATCATGAGCATTGCACCTCACAGTATTTAGCTAGTTACAGTGGTGAGGAAAAACTTCCTTTTAACAGGCAGAAACCTCAGGCAGAACCAGACTCATGTTAGACAGCCATCATGCCTCGACTGAGTTGGGTCCTCCTCCTCTCCTCATCCATGTTGTCTTTCTGGTCCTCTGAAAACCTCTGACCTGTTGACTCCAGGCCTGGCTCCGCTCATGATGGTTTGTTGTTGTAGTTAAGTGAAATACGATCTGGTGATAACACAGAGTGTTTTATTCTGAAAATTAACTGGATGTTTTCATTTTGTTTTGGTGAAACCTGACTTCCTGTCCCGCTCCAGCTGCTCTGTTGAGATTGATGCATCGTGCTCCAGCATCCGGCAAAAATAGAAGTCTTGTGTATCTGATCCAGAGGGCTCTGACCTGCCAGATCAGATACTCAGCCGGAACGCAACGGAGCAGATCCAGTGGAAGTTACCACATTGACTAGAAACTCTGCTCTGCCTGGATTGCAGGATGTTGCTCCACTTTCCCCTCTCAGAGATGGTTGAAGCACAGCAGCTCCTCAGGCGGCTCAGTAGCTGTCATTATTCCCTGACACTCGAATCAAACCGTGAGCATACGAAAACAGTGCTGTACATATTGAACATTTAGTTAACTTCATTGTTGCATCTCTACAGATCAGGTTGTCCTTGGTGTCCCTGGCTGCTGCCATTGAAAATTGATTTCTGTTACACTTGGGTTTTGACCAATCAGAATCAAGGTTTCAACACAGGCGGGTAATGACGAAAAATACAACTCCTCACCCTCAAGGGGTCAGAATGAGGGTTTTTCATGTTTTCATGCACAGCCCACTCATGCATAAAATATGCTCTCAGATGCTTGAAATGACATGGGAAATTATAATACCACAATAGTTCATGGAGGAGAATATTAACGCAGGTAAGAATGGCAGGCAGGTGGTCTGTCAATCAGTGGCATCTATAGGCTGCCCTTTAATGTGACCTCGGACACATACGTGAACACAGACTGGAGATAATAGAGATATATGCATCCCAGGCCACCAACACATGTAGTCTTCGCTATGAATCTTAATGCTTCTTGTGTTTGTTGACCTCTGAACTTGGAAAGCCTGTGATCAAGTCATCCATGTTTCTGAGAGAAAACTTTTGAAGGCTGATCAATGTCCTGAACCTGAATGAAAGTCTGTTTCTGGATTCAGGAGAATATAGCTGCATAGAAATGATCTCATGTTGTGTGAATATCCATTCGGATTATTAGCTGGTTACATAAACTTGTGCTGACTGATTATTTTTAAACAGTGAGCAACAGTAATGTATAATTCCCCCTGCATTAACTGAAGCATTAAATCACAGTGACTTAACCTTAGTGTTAGTGTATTGTATTTCATCCTGTATTCATTGTTACAGAACATCTTTCTTTAATGGCTTAACTTGAATTTATTTTCATGAGTCATAGCCGCACTCAGACTGAATTTTTATCATCTGCTCAGGGTTGGTGGTAACTGTGTGCCAGTATTTATAACTAATATCTCAAACATTTAAGTGATCATTACAACAATTCCTCCTCTAAGCGACCTGTAAATAATTCTGTATTTTAAGTCTCTTAATTGTTCTTTGACATTATTGTTAACATAAACAGTCTGGGCCTGTCAGAGGCTCGACCCTGCACATGCACTCACTTTTCCACAGGCCGGGACTGTGGGCCGTTGTGTATCAGAGAGCATTGTATCTGAATGAGCTGCTCTCATTGGCTGAATATAGGGAAGATGCTTTGTAATAAACAATTAAATTTGTATCACATCTGACATGAATGGACTTTAAAATAAATTGGCAAAGATTTGGACAGTGTAGGAACCAGCTTTGCAGTCAATTTCTGTTTTATTTGTCCTCTAAGTCGCCAATGTTGCATATGATGGTTCTCATGGTTCTAAACAAAGAAAGAAACATTAAACTATCTTGGACAAACACGTGGAATAGAAACCTTTGAATCATGGCAAACATAAGAGAATTAGGATATCATACATAATAAAGATGATAATTATCAAAGTAGAAATTAAAATGAAATAACATTATACAACATTTAACTCAGCCTCAGGTGATTTAAGTAAACAATATTCAAATTTGCAAAGGAAATGTACTCACAGTGAGGATGCAACAACAGACACATGGCAAACCATCAAATGTTTGTGGACAAAGAAGGAGAAGGCCCTCATCCTGGCCTCTATTTATAAGGTGGGAGGTACTACATCCAAAGCTGCCACAGTGTCCTCTGGTGGCAAGGGCAACCTACCAGCAGTTTCTCAGACAGATTAGTGCTCTGGATCATTGCTGCAGAGGGCTGGAGATGTTGACAGCTCATCCCTACAATCAGATGCAAAACAAGAGCAAACACAGCTTTACACACACTCTGCAGACGTTTTTTAAATTAAATATCAGCAGCACATTATGCTTTGTTAACTGGGTCTTGAGACGGAGCAGATAGGAGGGAAAATTCTTATTGAATACACAGCATAGTTTTCTCTGTACGCTACTTGTATCATCACTGTTCATTCCTATTAGCCCACAGATGTGAGTTTATGTTGATTCACTAGTAACCATCAGTTGTACACTACTTGTAGAACACTTTAAGTCCATGTATGTCTGCTTATTACATGCCTACCAACTGAATACATAAACAAGCTGACACTCAGTATCAATCTAAAAATTATTTTATTTATTTTAAAAGATTTATGTATGCATATAAAAAGTTAGTCCCTTAGTTTGATTTGATTTTGATTTGATGTGATGTCTTTATTTCAAACATTTAAAAGCAAAATAGAAAAAAAAAAACATACAAGTAAAAAAGAAGAAATAGTTTTACCAAAAATAACTAGTTGTTCCATTAGCAAGCACTGAAACATTTTACTTGACATGTGTAAAAAGGTTTCTGTGGTTGTTTGTGCTTCTGGTAGTACCTTCATTGGTTGAGTTACCGTAAAACTTAATCTTTTCATTCATGTGGAAGTCTAAACATTATCCTGCTGTAATGACATAAATCAAAGTGAACCTGGTATGATCATTCACAGCGAAGACACAACATTAGCGTTTTCCTGTAACAGCTGCAGAAAATAACAGCAGCACTGGGATGGGGTCCTATTCCCCGTCTCATTAATCAAAACATTGGAGTTTTTCGAATGCAGAAAACAACAGCAGCACCTCTATAGGTTCTTGTCCTTATCAAATATGTTGCTATTTTCCTCTCACTCAGCCAGTCCTTTAACACAGCTAAAGCCCATACTGTGCTGCAGTTTGGGTCTGTTTTCTTCAATTTGATCGACCTCTCTTTCGTCCAGCTCCTTCCTACTTTCTGCACTGTCTCCCTGGTGACGGAAGAGATGATATCACAAACAGCACACTGTCAGATGCACAGTAACTTCTTCCCGTGGATTGATTTCCTATGCATGATGTGGTTTTGACCAATCAGAGTTTGAGGTCTCTGTAATGAGTGCAAGATATAGGCAGCAACACTGTGCATCATGATGTAATGGATATAAAAGTGATCACTAAGTTAAAAAAGCTTAAAGTAATATTTTAAAAACAGTATACAAATCTTTGGTATAGAATAACAACAGTACAAATACATCTTCAAAATATGTTCAATTTAAAAATGTTAATTAATTTGGCTAAGGTTAAAATGTAAGTTTATAAGGGTAATCTATTGGTTTGGTCGAACTTTGTTTATTATTTTAGCCAGTAGGGGGAGCATGTTGCTTGCGGGTGCTCATTAAATTGTAGAATGAAATCCAGCAACAGCGTGTGTTTCTTTCCTTCCTATTTCTCTTCTTACAGGTGAGTAAAGTGCACAAAAACATATAAAAAAAGCTATACATGTGTTATTGTAATCAAAATGAATATGTATGTGGTAAAATAGTTCTGTGTAGAGTCAGTTGAGTACGTTTGTTCAGTGTTTGTATAATAGAAGTGACTGCCGATGCTAATAAGCTATCTGATCTGGAGGGCTCCGACCTGCAGGATCAGAGACGCAGCTAGAACGCAAGGGAGCGGATCCAGTGGAAGTTAACACATTGACTAGAATAGAAACCTATCAGATCCGGATCTGGTGGAATTTGGCCGTAACTTAGCTGTTCTCAAACTTGCCTCAGCCGTGAGAGCTCACTTAAATCTGACAATCTGTTCTGCAGTTTTATCAGTAAATTAAACTCATGTTTCAGTCACAAAAGAGGTGCAGTGTCCTACGGCTCCACCAGCTAGATTTCTTCTGGGTATGCTCCAAATGATGTCACCAGTATATATGTTAATGCCCATCAAGGCGTTATTTTGGCTTCACTAGATGAAATAGTAGGAGATGGAGGCACTATGGGGTGCCGTTTGTAGAGTTGTGTACACTGAAAACAACAGCAACAACAGCGGTACAGATATCCCAACCATAGTCTGTCAGAACTGACTCCTACAGGTTACTTGCTGGACTGCCTGCTGCAAAAATGCTGGATAGGCAGTTTTGGAGGCCACTTAGAGATTTCACAACACTCAGCACTATTGACCCAGTCTATGGTATGGTTCAGCTGCTCCAAAACTCAGCAGCGAGAATGCTGACAAAGACCAGAAAGAGAGCCCATATCACACCAATTTTAAAGTCTCTGCATTGGCTTCTAGTATCTTTTAGATTTTAAGATTATTTTATTGATTTTTAAATCTCTTAATGTTCCTGCTCCTTCTTATTTATCAGATTTGCTTTTATCATATGAGCCAGTGAGAGCCCTCAGGTCTTCAGGTAGTGGACTTTTAATTGTACAAAACTTAAAACTTAGACCCACGGTGAGGTGCTTTTTATTATCACAGCCCACACCTGTGGAACATCCTGCTTGAGGATCTGAGGGCTGCACAGAGCATAAATATTTTTTAAAGGCAAACTCAAGACTGACCTTTTTAGTTTTTATTTTAACTAAGTTTTATTTTTATTCTTAACAGTTCTATTTATTTTTTTAATTTTTAATTTTTTATTATCTATTTCAAATTTAGTCACTTTTATTCTACTTTATTTATTTATGTAGATATATTGTGTTTTTAAGTCTAGCATCTTAAGTTATTTTAATGGTTTAATATTTTAATGTTTTATTATCTTAGAAATGTATTTTATTTTGGTGATTTTAATTTCCTGTGTTGAGTTTTAACATCTTATTTTACCTCCACTGTTTCCTCATTAAGATATCATTAGAGTGTTTCCTCAGTTCGCTCAGCAACTTCTTTTTATTTTATTTATTTATTTTATTTTTATTGTTTTTATTACTATTGTTGCATATTGTGTTTTAACCTTAGGATATGGGGTGGGTTTGGGGGCTGGGGGTGGGATCTTTTTCTTTTTCTTAATTTATTCTATTTTGAAGTTATGTACAGCAATTTGTGTTACAATGTCATTGTATGAAAAGCGCTTTATAAATAAAGTCTGATTGATTGATTGATTGATTGATTGATTGATTGATTGATTGATTGATTGATGGTATGGACAAGCTGAGTTGCTATTGCTAAGTTTGTATCGCTTTATGAAGCTTTTATTTTGGTATTTCCGCTAGGCAGCAGTGTTAATTTGCATATCAGCTAAATATTTAGGATAGCGGAGCAACATTTAATATTCATATTTAGCATTGATATTGAGATTTAACATTTAGATTTAGCATCTGGATTTAATAGTGATTATAACTTAAATATATTTTTCACAACTAAATTAAACAAAAAGAAGATCACAAATATTGCTCTAAATGTGAGAAAAAAAAGTTACTTTTAAAAATGTACACTACATTTTTCTGATGTTTTAGAGCTAAATGTGAAGAATTGTTACTGTCATTTTTCAGTGTGCACAACTTAACAAACAGCGCCCAATAAGGCACCATCCAAAAACAGTCATTGATGTGTGCAGGAGGGAATGATGAAGGCTACAGCCCCATGCACCAAGTACTGTACATGCACCTGTTCCATGCAGATCAGTGGACACTGTGTCAAACACCAATCCCATCAAGTTTCCAAATATAGTATTGTGTTACTTTCCTTGATTTGCACACCCTGGCTTCCAAGCTGATATTTGGTTAAATCCAAACGTCTGGACTTTGCAGACTCACGGCCAAAAGGGAGCACCTTCCTTGAAAGTCTTGACTGTTGTGAGCAGTCCAAAGCCCCCATTTTTTAAGCCTACAAGGGGCCTCTGAGAGACTGTCTGCAGACTTCAGGAGGGTCTGTTTAAGGTGCAAACTTATAGACTTTATGACACAAAGTGATACTGCAGTATTTCATTTTGAAGATGCAATGTAATGCACAATTTGTTTGCATAAGTTTTGACATTAATTTTGATAACAAATGTGAAAAAGAAGAAAGTTTTAAGATACTAGAAAGATCAATCTGGGACTACAATCCTGCTCTGACTCAAACTCCAGAGAAGAAGTCCAATGTGAAAGAACTTGCCGAGGTGTCTTGTGTATGCATCACAGAGGTTATTAGCCCTCAGTCTGAGGTTGTTGCCTTTGAATCGTTAAGTAAAGGGTGAGTGTTTGAAGCTCCTTGATATAATGATCCTTGGCAACTGTGAGAGTTCAAAGTAAATTGGCAAGAGTAAAAAGAAAGCTTCTCTGCCACTGAACAAAATAGAGAAATCAGCCAACTATGTTTAATAGAATTTTCATCAGTGCTCAACCAGTCTCTCAAATGGGTTATCTAAGATAATGGCTCCACGGGTTCATTACCTCCTTGTCAAATTAAATTTCTTTTTCTCCTCCAGGGGAATTGGATCGTGATTACAGATCTAACCAAAAGAAACTCTAACTTTCACTCGGTGAAAGTGGGAAAAGGCCACAATGACAGAAACATTTCTATGTTACCTGCAGATCTTTTATTGCAGTCATATCGCACTCACAGTTTGTGTTGATGTGGAGAATTTAACAGATCATGTTTGTAACCAGAAGATCCTCCAGAAGGCTGCAAGCATCTGAGCTTCTTCTGGACATTTTCACACAAGATAATTTTCCCCGGTTTCCATCAAAACATGATCTGCTTTGTCAGAAGCTTCATGCCCTCTGCAGTATGATTACAGAAATCCTCTTATCACAAATGATTTATTTTTTTTTGAAGTTATATTTTTGTTTTTTTTGCCTTTATTTGAGAGGACAGCTGAGAGACAGGAAATGTAGGGAGTAGAGAGCGGGGGAAGACATGCAGGAGATGGTCGACCGGCTGGGAATCAAATCGGCAACCTCTGCGACGAGTACTATAGCCTCTGTATGTGGGGCGCTTAGACTGCTAGGCCACCAGCGCCACACCGCAAATGATTATTTGATCCTTTTGTAGCTTTTACATTTAACTCCATTTTTGAGCTCTTATTTATAATGTATTATCTGGACATCTCCGTGCCTTTTCAATGTTTCCTTATATACCATGTTTAAGCTGCCGCAGGGCCAATAATAAACTTGTTCAGTGACAAAATGACAGGGTGTAAGAAGCAGACTTAAAGGTGACATATCATGCAAAATGGACATTTTAATGGTTCTCTACCTGAAATATGTTTCCCTGGCATGTCTACAAACCCCCTGAGAATGAAAAGAATCCATTCTGCCCCTGTTCTGATTTCTCCACCTTTCTGTAAATGTGTGTGAAACGAGCCGTTTCAGACTTCCATGTTTTTGTTACGTAACAACAATATCCGGTCTGTCACGGAGTCAGAGCTCGGAGCTTGTTCAGCCCATAGACTGTATAAAATAATACTGAATCCCTCCTCCGTTTTTCATTACCTGCACAAATGTGTGCTAACAAGGAGCTTAGGAGGGAGGCATGCCAGTTGTAGGCTGTCTTAATAAACACAAAGGTCGGTTTTACTCCCCACGTCTGCAGATTTGAAGATCTAGTGGATGATTTTTATTTATCATGGATAAGTGCTAGCGCGAGTTAGCATAGCTACATAGCTACATGTCGTAGCTGTAGCTGTGTACCAAGACACACGTCGACATACTGACAAATAAAACAACAAGAAACACTAAATCTGTGACCAATCCTTCAGAAAAGGTCCCGCTGCCTTTCTGGCAGAGGTCGGTTTTACTCCCCACTTCTGCAGATTTGAAGATCTAGTGGATGATTTTTATTTATCATGGATAAGTGCTAGCGCTAGTTAGCATAGCCACATAGCTACATGTTCGTAGCTGTGTACCAAGACACACGTCGACATACTGACAAATAAAACAACAAGAAACACTAAATCTGTGACCAATCCTTCAGAAAGGTCCTGCTACAGGCGCCTCTCCGTCAGGATCAGATTCTGGATCAAATTCAGAGGGTTGAAGTAACGTGATCTCTGAGCAGCCGTGTATATTCAGCCAACATGTAAACATTAGATCAACGTGCTGGACAGCCGAGGCACATCCACTTCCTGAGGGGGCGTGGTCAGAGAGAAAACAGACTGTTCTGAGGAGGACTGAAGAAGAGGGCTTTTCAGGCAGACCAAAATCTGATTTCAAAGTGTTTTTTTGAGCATAAACTTTAAAGACATGTTTTGGGGACCTCTTAGACCAATATATATTGATGAAAAAAGCGTGATATGTCACCTTTAACAGAAAGATACTGTTTATTCCTAAAAACACACAGTGAAACCGCACCGCCCCTAATAAATGAAGTGATAAATGAATGAATGAATAGCTGAATAAACAAACAGAACATGAGCTAGCTTAGCTTGCTGTAGCTTTGTCCTATAGCTGCAATCACTCTTCATAACTTCTGTCTTTTTCCAGTGTGACTGTAGGGCATGTGCATTTTTTGTAAGTGATATTTTTGGGCTTTTTTGCCTTTAGAGTAGAGAGAGGGGGAAGACATGCAGCAAATGGTCGACCGGCCGGGAGTTGAACCGGCAACCTCTGCGACGAGGACTGTAGCCTTGATACGTGGGGCGCTTAGACCGCTAGGCCACCAGCGCCCCAATTACAGTAAGTCACAGGTGATCTCTCCCAACTCCCTCTAATGGCTCTTCTTTACCAGAAGCCGATACCTTGGCTGATGAATAGGGCCTGTTGCACATTACTGCCACCTTCTGCTCTGGAGAGGTGTTACAGATGGGATTCCTACCTAAACCCATTAGGTTGTGTTGACATAAAGCAATCTTCTGGTTTTAAGGATTTTGCATGTCATGTTAAAACTACATGATTTAAACATGTTTAACCACTAAACATGAATTAATATAACAGAAGCTACATGTTACACTTAGGTTGATAAAACAGACACCCATGTTGCTTTTTTGAGTGCAGAAAAAAATAAGTTGAGAAGACAACAGGAACATATCACATCTGTGTGAAACGTAGCGCTGTTATTCTTCTGTTAGTGCTTAAAACAGACATGATTAATGGAAACACAAAGATGACATAAATTATGTTTATTCTTTTGTGTGTGTGCCCCAGTCTAAGAACCTTGGACACGCTCCTGCTCACACAAGGACATGCAAAAAGAGGAGAAGGGGAGTCGGCAAAAGGACTTTATAAGAGGTACCAAAGAAGAAGAAATTAAGGGGGGAGCAGAGTTTTAATATAGTTGTACAGATCCTTTATGTCAAAATCATATTGAGAACCAAATGATTTTGTAAAGATATAACAAGACAGCGGGGGCAAAGGTATACAACACTGTGTCCATTTTATGTTTCCCCCTTCCTTACCGTCTGTGTTATTTGTTCCACGTATGTGAAAGTCTTCTGTGAAAATGGAGTTATACAAAAGCTGGCAAGTGGCATTTACTGACAGTAAATAATGTCAGCAGATAAGACGTTCCTGTAGGGCTTAATGGAGTCTAACTCTAACTTTTTTTCAAGAGAAATAAATTAAAATGTTTAATGAAGCAGAGAAAACACAGGGACTCGAAAATTAACTGAAAATACACCCTGGAAATCTAAAGAGGAACAACAGTTAGTTTAATTTTGACATTAAGTCTTCAGTGATACGCTCTACAGCAGACAGTGTGTCTCAGTAAGTTAAACTTTCAAACAATATGACACAAATAAAAAGGCAAACAACATTTCAAACAAACCTTTCCACAGATATCTGATGTCCTCGTTTCCTTTTGTTCAGAACATGTGGTTTAATAACCGCTGCTGGGATGCGAAGAGTCACTAATAGAACATGAAAAAAACAGATGAATTATATGGGAAGGTGTTCTTTCAGGTTCTTTCAATAGGTATTCTGTAGCTAGACATCCAAAAAGCAATATAAAAGACTGAAGTCAGAGGCGAAAAACCTTTACCTTCCCTGACAAAGGGAGAGGCAAAGGTTTTTATTACCTCGCTAGTTCAAATTGGAGTGAAAATAAAAGCTGGCATGTTTTGACCACAGACCGGCCTTCAGTATTGAGGGAGTACAAAGCAAAGTGAACAAAGCAGCTATCTCTCTGCACCTAAAAAGCTTGAGAGAACCTCCTCCAAACAGTATTTCCTTTTACCCGTCTTTGAGGAAGAATTACATCAGGCAGCTCCTCTCGGGGTGTGCAGGATCTACAAACACACGGCTTCAAAGAGACGGAGGAGCCACCTGTGTGAGGAGTGAACTTTAATCATCAAAGTGGGGTGGGTGGAGCCGGTCATGTCCAGAAGGCAATCTGCATTTTAATTTCTTTTAAGTGGTTTGATTCAACAGGGTGTGAAGAGTCAAATACTATCATGGTGTTCAAAATGTTTAGAGACACTAATGAGGGTTAATGAAGCCTTAAAGTGGGGTCAGATTAAGTTCATTTCAATGACCCTGCTCCTCGGCTTCATTGATGGAAATGCTCTGATCAGACATGTGAGGCACGTAGGTACGATATCTTCTCAAGCTGTATTTTAGTTTGCAACCCACACCTGTGATAGGTCACCTTTTCACAATTGAACATCTGACTTCCTCAATCAATCAATCCTTGTTCATGTAGCTCCAAATCCCAACAAACGTTCTCCTCAGACTCTTTCCAAACAGAGCAGGTCTAGACCGTACTCTATGTTCTATTATTAACAAAGACCCAACATCAAGACAGGATAAGATCCAGTCCAATCTTACAGACAGGACTCAGTCTGATCTCATTTTTATCCACCATGAGCAGAGCACTTTGCAGCATTTAGCAAGTTACAGTGGCAAGGACAAACTTCCTTTAACAGGCAGAAACCTCCAGCAGGACCAGACTCATGTTAGACACACATCTGCTGAGACCGTGTTGGAGAGTTTCGTGCCAAAGAGCCTGATATACTGTAAAATGTGTTTTAAGCAACACAATGTTGAACATTAGATATACAAAATATGAAAATGCTCTAAATCTGCAGCCCCAGTCTTAAGCCTCGGGTCCACAGGATGCATGGCGTTACGTTACCATTCTAGTCAATGCTCAAAGGTCCACCGGGCGCGTGGCGTTATGGCTCCGTCTCGGGAGCGGGTCCCCGCACCGCTCCGCCAGAGATACGCTTCAAATCTGTTTTCAACGCAGCCCGCACCCAGCACGCGTCAATCTGCACAGGAAAGAACGACCTTGACAGGTAGTCAGGAACGAGGATCACATGCAACATCCGCCAATCTCAAAATAAAACATCATATACGGACTCCTGACTGTTTAAAGATCGTATAGATCAGAAATACTCATCGAGTACAACAGGACTTTAAGATGATCACTGAGTCAGAAGGTAACAGGACTTTAAGATGATCACTGTGTCAGAAGGTAACAGAACTTTAAGATGATCACTGTGTCAGAAGGTAACAGAACTTTAAGATGATCACTGTGTCAGAAGGTAACAGGACTTTAAGATGATCACTGTGTCAGAAGGTAACAGGACTTTAAGATGATCACTGAGTCAGAAGGTAACAGAACTTTAAGATGATCACTGTGTCAGAAGGTAACAGAACTTTAAGATGATCACTGTGTCAGAAGGTAACAGGACTTTAAGATGATCACTGTGTCAGAAGGTAACAGAACTTTAAGATGATCACTGTGTCAGAAGGTAACAGAACTTTAAGATGATCACTGTGTCAGAAGGTAACAGGACTTTAAGATGATCACTGTGTCAGAAGGTAACAGGACTTTAAGATGATCACTGTGTCAGAAGGTAACAGGACTTTAAGATGATCACTGTGTCAGAAGGTAACATGACTTTAAGATGATCAGATGATCACTGTGTCAGAAGGTAACAGGACTTTAGGATGACCACAGAGTCAGAAGGTAACAGGACTTTAAGATGATCACTGTGTCAGAAGGTAACAGGACTTTAAGATGATCACTGTGTCAGAAGGTAACAGGACTTTAAGATGATCACTGTGTCAGAAGGTAACAGGACTTTAAGATGATCACTGTGTCAGAAGGTAACAGGACTTTAAGATGATCACTGTGTCAGAAGGTAACAGGACTTTAAGATGATCACTGTGTCAGAAGGTAACATGACTTTAAGATGATCAGATGATCACTGTGTCAGAAGGTAACAGGACTTTAGGATGACCACAGAGTCAGAAGGTAACAGGACTTTAAGATGATCACTGTGTCAGAAGGTAACAGGACTTTAAGATGATCACTGTGTCAGAAGGTAACAGGACTTTAAGATGATCACTGTGTCAGAAAGTAACAGGACAACAAAATAGAGCCAAATTATTATTAATAAACTCATCTAAACCTGCAAAAACGAAACTTTAGAGTTCTGCAGCATACTCAGTGATGATTGAAGCACAAAAGAAATGGAATACTCTCCAAATGAGCAGAAATTCAAGCACAGAAAGGCTCAGTTACCTGTTGTTTGTATGTGGTTCTCTCTATGCTGGATCCAGCTGATCCTGCCTGCTCTGTGCTGCACTACGCTCCCAACTCGTGTCCCGTGGACCAGGGTGTGAGCCCTTGGACGGAGCAAACAGGCTGCGCAGCCCTTACGTGGCGCACACACATCCTGTGGACCTCCTGGGTAACACACAAGAAATGGGTCCAAGAAATCAGAGTTGAGCTTGTTTTTGCCGGCTTAAGCCTGGTTTATACTGCTGCATCCAATCGACAGTGTAGCCTGCGCCGGTGGTCCGCGTAGCTCCCGTATCTATTCAGAGGCCTACGCACGTAGCTGACGTGCACCTCCTCCAAAATGTAACTACGCCTAGAATCGACGCGGACCACAAGCCCTGTGATTGGTTGGCTCAGAGGCATTGTGTTTCCGGTATTCCCAGCATTTCCAGGATCCCCGCTCATCGGCCGTGTATTTCATCTCCTCCTCTCTAGTCTTCATGTAATCATGTCTGTATGATAAACAGCAACATGTATCAGCTGTAGATTAACATAACACGCTCTGAATCTCTGTGGAAAAGTAAACAGAGATTGTAGCGGGGCCGGAAGCAGGCGATCGGCTATCAGAGAGACCACACTGCCCTCAAGCATTTCAGCAGAGAACTGCTGCATGACACGGACACATTGACGCACAAGTATGTGGGGCTCATGTCCGCGTCACCCACTGATGCGTAGGGGAGACGCAGAAGTATAAACCAGCCTTTAGTAATTGCTTGTGTGTTTGCTCCAAAACTTGAATGTTCATCCCAGTGAAGCTGTTTCAAACAAATCAGAGCTCAACTCAACCAGTCTGTTTTTGATGCCTGATCGTGATGCAATATTAATACCAAAGCTAACCACCTTTCACTGCTCCAGTAGAATTTTAAACTCCTAAACTTTAAAAGGTTGTGTCAGCATGATTCAAAGCTGCCTCAGTGTATTTTGGAAGCAGTTTCTCAGGATAGAAACATCATCGTAGGAGACAGGATAAGTTAGCATCATGCTTAGGGAAGTAGGTTGTGTCAGTACAAGGGTTGTCAACTTTCTCACACCTAAATAAGGGACAGGTACATGGTCATGGTGGTGTGAGCATGTGTGAGTTCAGCGGATATTCATGTTCTAATTCAACTGGAAATGCAGAAAGTGTGTATATTCCCTTTAATCCTTACTGTATCATTATGTAACCTCATAAACCTCAAAGAAACCACAATTTGGCTCTGTACTTTTTCCATGGATACTTTTTGCTGCTCTTGACTGACTCAAGCAGTCTTTAGTCCTTTTGCACAGCCAGAGAGAAGTCCTTACATGACAAGTCACAGTTTACAGATATTTGAAGTTCATGTTTGATCAGCTCTGTGCTGCATCTGTTTCTTGAGTCTGACCTTTTAATGGCCATCAGAGAGAGAATCCTCTCCACACTTTTTTTTGCAGGACTTGGTGCATTTGCACTGTATACATCTGATGCATGTGAGGGGGCCTGTGATTGGATGGCAGATGGTGTGATTGGCACATGATCTGCCACTGCTGTTTTATCTGATCTAGGATCTGTAGAGTGCAGTCTGCTTTATTTACAAGAGTTAATAGTCAATATACGGGACAATTGAAGTCCCGTATGAAACGAACCGATTTAGCCCAACATACGGGATGTCCCGGCTAATACGGGACAGTTGGCAACCCTAGTCAGTGCTGTTTGCAGTGTGGTTGTGTTTGTGTCCTCGAGTTGTGCAAAACTACTCTTTCAGCCTCGAACCAAAGTTGTAAAGAGTCAACAGATAGAAAATCTACATGACAACAGAGATGGACAAGTTTATTTATAAAGCACCATCCAGACAGAGAGCGGTTAAACCAAAATAATAATCATTAAAAGTAATATGATATTAAGCAAACATAAACATTCAAATATAAGGAATAAAATATATCAGAATATAGGATCAACAAACAAAGTCATTAAGTGATCCAAATACTAAGAAATATTTGAACTGTGCGATGACTGATATAGAATTACTCTGCACTAACACTTACACTGCACTTACACTTACTCTGTATAACAGAACTCTGTAGTCCCCGACAGAGTCTTAACCTCCTGATGGTCTCAGAATCACCT
Source organism: Notolabrus celidotus (assembly GCF_009762535.1). Lineage (NCBI taxonomy): Eukaryota > Metazoa > Chordata > Actinopteri > Labriformes > Labridae > Notolabrus > Notolabrus celidotus. Next base: position 35,197,631 of record NC_048276.1, on the reverse strand, counting down.
GCTGGTCCCAGATTCACCTGCTGGTCTTCCCTTGATCAAGATGGATCCTGTATCCACCCTAGAACAGCTTCCCTTAGAGTTCGACTCACAGTTTGCTCTCTCTGTGCTGGAGCCCAAAGCTGCCCCAGAAACCCCACACAGAGGAGCTGTGGTGGCACAGTCCACCCACAGTCTGCACACTCTGTGCTCGGTCTGTCAATAAAGGTGAACGATCACTAGAAGTAATCAGCTCTGCATGCACACAAAACGGGGTCTCAAATGGGCCTCAAATTTGTGCTGTTGTCACAGAAAGTATCTCATGATGGGGGGGAGTGAGTTGTGTAGTCATATGACAAAAATTGCAGCTATTTTTCATTTCATGAAGTTTTATGAGACTGATTTATGAGCAGATGCAACCCCAGAGGACTCAACAGCAGCAGCTGTGGCTGAACCGTTCAAATCCAAAGAGGAGGTTTGATGGTACTGACTGCTGGAAGCTTACGTCAGGATCCTCTGACTGGTCCAAACAAGACCCTGCTGTTATTGCGTATGAAATATGTGTCATGTTTTACACAAACTTAGTTTGTGTTTTTCTTCTTTGTCAATAAATGATGAATTTATGATGTGTGTTGGCCTTGAGGTGGAGCTGCTGCTGTAAGTGTGGACCCGATCTATCAATATGAAAAATGTGTGAGTCAGTTTTATGTGCGCAGCAGCATCCAGGTGTGCACACAAGCTATATGTGTCTGCTGAAAATGTGTGCCTATATGTTACCTGTCATGGTGAAATTAAAGATGAATGTGTTCAGAGATTTAGTCTTATTTTCTGTGAAGTGGTCGTAGTTTAAAATCACTGTTTGTGAGAGGAGGGAGTAAAATGAGCAGTTATACGACCAAAGAGGACGAAACACCAGAAATGAAGCCAGATTATAAAGAAGTCCAAGGAATAAAAATAGGTTTAGCTTTCATGTCTGAAAAGTGAAAATAATTTTTCACTTTGCACTTTGAGAAAATAAGAACATTTGAGAATGAAGTCAAAATACAATTTCTTGATTAAGTCAAAAAGTTGAGTGTTGCCAAGCGGTGACATCACATTTCCACATAAAGCTTCCTTGGGGTCTGAGCCACTACCATGTATCATATTTTTAAGGTGCTAAAGCACTGTTCATTGGTGACTTTAACATATCAGAGTCTAAGAGTAAGAGAATCAAAGAATAAGAGGTGGCTGAGGTTACATTCTTAAAAAAACTGAAGGAAACTTCAATAAAGTTCCTCTGGGTTAGCATGAAGCTACAAGCTTTTATTTTTTTTTTATTATTATTATTATTATTATTATTATTATTATTATTATTATTATTATTATTATTATTATTATTATTATATATTTTTTTTCTATTGAACATTTGTAAATAATACAATGACAAACACCACAGACGTGCTCGAAGCAAATCAAAATACCCTAATAAATAAAGGACAAGAGAAAAAAATAAACAAAACATGAACATGGGACATATAACTCTTGTTAATATATAAATAAAAATATATGCAATATCTCAGATGCTAAGAGGAAAATCCTCTCCAAGAAATGCATTAAAAGGTCTACTGTTTTATTCCTTTTGTTTGCTATCAATCAATTCAAGGGATTCAAAGTATAGTTTTAGTTCTTTTAAATAAACAGGGAACAGGGTGTGCATTTTTCAGTTACATTTGTGAATATGAAAGTTACCATATTGAAGCTATGAGTTTATCTGTAAACACATGCTAGCTACCGATGTATCATACACTAATATGTGTAATGTTTGAAGTCATCAACAGTATTAATAATCTAGAAATGTAAACATAATGTTACAAATAGCTGCAGTAAGATACACTGTTGAGCTGCTTAGTTTATGAAAACATGCTAAACTTAAGTACGTTGGAAAACAAAAAAAAAGTCAAATAAAGGCTCATTTTGTGTAATGTATTTGTGAATGATCGGTATGAGCCCTAAACCTGAATCATATTGGATGATGCAGATGACATGTTGCAAAAGTTCACTAGCAAAGGAAAGGAGTGTTTGGACCTGGGAACAGTTTAAAGTGGAAGTTTGATATCACTGCTAACCAAAACCAACGACTTTACTATCAAAATTGGATTTTGACTTTACCCTCCACATTTTGACTTTATTCTTCTTTATTCCTATTGACATTTTCTCCAGAGCATCAGTATTTTTGTCAGCCCTGGCCCTAATACCCCTCTGTAGAAAACCAATGCAAAAGTGACCTGCTGTTTTACATACTGCCTCAAGGGGGCAACTCCAGTGGTTGCAAAAGTGAGCTTTTTAAAGCAGTCTATAAGAAAGAGACCCTCCTTCTAACATGAATTGGTTGGTTAACAAATATTTTGTTAATCAGTTCATGGTCTCAACCCCTAGTTTCAAGTTTTCTTCAGTACAGCATTTTTGCATTTTGTAAAATATGGTCTATGAAACAGTGAATGAATCAGTGTATGCTTTATTCAAGCTCAACTTATAACCAATCAGATGTTATTGTGCAGAAATATAGATACTCAGAGGGATGTACACCTTTGGAGATTTTGTCTATGCTGCAAGAAGTGAAGGTGGAGTTCTGAATAAAAAAGGTCAGATCTTAGTCCCATCAACTTAGTAACACAAAAAAATAATTTTATTTAAAAGTTCATCCTCCATGAACAGCCATCGCGTCAGTGTGAACTTGTCACAGTTGTGTCAAGTTTCTCCAGTTTTTGATTACATTTCCCGAAGTGACACATCCACTGTGGAGGCTCACTGAGGAGATGATGAGCAGCAGGTTATCTGCAGCTCAGCATGAGGGTTCTCTCTCTGCAGAGATCCTGATTGGCTGACGTGTGTCTGCGCTCAGAGGGAGACGCCTTCACAGCCGGCTGTGAAACAGCTCCAGCTCCACTCAGAAAACTTTCCCCTGAAGTATAGATTCCTCCCTGCTTCCACAAACAAATGTACAAAGTAACAAAGCAAGTGAGTTAGTGAAGTGTATTTAAAGAACGCTTTCACAGCCATAAGTCAGAGTACTCTGCAAAAATATATTACTGCAAAATGAGATGACACCTGAAACACAACATTAAACACATGCAAAACTAAAGAGTCACACATGAAAAATGTTCTCTTGCTTTACTCATTCACAGACAGGATTCAGATACTGTTGAATTCACTTTGTGAATAAAACTACATTTTAAATATGGATATAACCCCTTATGATTTAAGAAGTTAAGAAGTAGTTTATATGGAGTTTAATAATTTTCACAGCACATAAAAACTGAGCTACCCCCATCAAAAAAAAAAAATGATGACTAGCAGCTGTAAGTGTTTGTGGAGCATAAAGCACTCTGGATAAGCCATTAAATCTTTATATTTATGATCACTGAATCACTTCAAACATGTCACATATGGCTTTCAAATGTTGGGCATATGCATAAACAGAAGAAGTCGTATTTATGATCCAAGACAGCTTTGTATCAATAAACATCAAGTTTGGCCATCTGCTCTGGTTCCAGCACCACAAGCAGAGCCGTGGAGAGCCGTGCAGAGCTGTGTGATGCTGAAAGGGCAACAGCGGTGCTACATGTCATGCCAATTGAGGAAAGCTGTCACTTGCTTGTTGCCAAACCGCAGCAAGCTGATTCGACTTAAACAATGTCAGAGGATTCTCACTTTCATATCAATACCTTCAGTCAACAACAATATTTGAACAACACTCATGCATGGTCCATGAGTATCAAAAACATAGTTATATTTGTACCAGATTTTGGATGGATGAGTTACTATGAGTGCATTTGGACCAAGAGTTCCGGGGTCTTTTAGCCCCCAGAACTACTTTCCCCTGAACTAAAACGTTCCTGTGCCCACATTGTTGTCTGCATTTCAACCGCGGGCTGAAGTCCCGGGTAGATTGTGAAAATCAGGCCAGTGACGTATGGAGAAAAAAGAAAAGTAAATGCACTACACCACCAGACCAGTAGAGGGCAGTAAAACACAGACTAATCCCATTCATCACAGATGACACCATAGAAGCAGACGGACAGGCAGGTATCATTATGAGCAACACAACAGTTAGCCTGTTAGCATGAAGAGACTCAACTTTAGATGGTGCTATATTTCATCACAGATGGATTCACTGAATCAACACGTGAGAGGAGATAAGCGCGAGTAGCAAAGATGTTTCAACACGGCTTTAAAATCCTTTTGAACTCAAAAAGCTGTGGCGGAGATCGACCGGTGTTTTGGTTTAAACAGCGACCCTGTTAACTGGAGACTCTCAGCCGGATGCATCCCTCAGAAACGTCTTTAAACGATCATTAAATATCTGATCAGGATATTTTGAAATCTTAATAAAAACTAAACTAGTTTGCATTCCCAGGAACTCCCTCTGTGTTTCAACAGCTGTGTAAACTCCACAAACACTGACACGTTCAGCTGAAGGTCTCCAGTTCACAGGGTCACTTTTAAAACCATAACACCGGGAGAGAGACACATTCACAGTGGGTTTAGAGAAGACTACTGTTACAAGCTGCTAAATCAAGAGAATCACAGCTTCTTCTTCTGAAAAGTACACACACATACAAAAAAGATAGAACAAATAAAAACTAATGAAAGAAAGAGAAATCAAGTGAATCACAGATGTGTGTGATGTTATTGTGGACGGAGGGCGGAATAAAAACACTGAGGTTAATCTACCAATCAGACACGTTCAGCATTGCAGGCCCTGCTCCCCGAAAGTCCTGGGACCTTTGAAAAGTACTACCCCCCTAGCATGATCTTTTCAGGGGGGAGATCATCTACCCCTGAGCTAAATTTAGACCTTGGGTCCTCCAGTCGAGACACACGTAGTTCAGGGGTAAAGTTCCTGCGGTTGAAAAAACCTTTAAATACTCATCTATGGAGAGCTGTCAACATTGTGGCTCCAGAAAATGTGAATCAGGGTCCAAACTGAGAGACAATCAGGGGTCAATAAATCAAACACATATTGTAACTTGTCAAAAGTTTAATCCATGTAAAAAGTTATCCTGACCAAAACTTAATAATGGCCACAGTTTAGACAAATCTCGTAAACCCTACTGAGAGCATGTTGACATGGCATCAACAGTAGCACAAGGATTTCTAAAGGCTTGATGTGGATCTCGTGATAACTTGGTGAAAAATGTAAAAGGTAAAGACTTACCGCTAACTTTCAAAAACCAGTCAAAAGTTTGGACTCACCTTCTCATTCAATGTTTTTTATTTAATTTAATTATTTCAACATTGTAGATTAATACTGAAGACATCAAAACTATGAAATAATCTGGTTTTACCATAATCTGGATTACAACAGTAGTCAAATAGGGCTATCCATTGTGTACTAACCCTACCTCTGAACAACACAACTGATGGTCTCAAACACATTAAGAAGGCAAGTCATTCTACAAATGAACTCTTGACAAGGCTCATGTTAATTAGAAACCATTCCAGGAGACCACTTCATGAAGCAGACTGAGGGAATACCAAGAGTGTGCAAAGCTGTCATGAAGGACAAAGGGGGCTACTTTACAGAATCTAAAATATAAAACAGATTCTGCTTTGTTTAACACTTTTTTTGTTCATTCAATAATTCCATATATGTTCTTTCATAGTTTTGATGTCTTCAGTATTAATCTACAGTGTTTACAATAATTACAATAAATACAAACCCTTTAATGAGAAGGTGTTTCCAAACTTTTGACAGGTAGTGTACTTCAAAAACTCAAATCAGCTGATCACCAACTATGACAAAGTTACATGATAATAATGTTTACATTCAGTTAAAATCAACATATCTGTGTTCCTCCTGAAAGTGTGTATTATAACAGCAACTAGCTGCATCTCCAGACTCACTCCTTGCTCTTAACTCGAGCTGAACTCCTTAAATTGAATAGACGATCAAATCTTTTCATTTACATAGGCTTTAAATTCATTGTGGACCCCTTGTGGCAATTTAAGGGCCGTGGATTAAATTGTTTTTCAATCCCCGGTGGCAACATAAACATCACAATGAAAATTGATCAGAAAGAAAATTGGCAGTGGCTTCTGTTTAGGAGCAAAGAGACAGTAAAAAAACAACAGCTGGATAAAGAGAGAGAAAAGAACAAGAGGAAAAAAAATATATTATATATGAATTGAAAAAAATGCCTTTTCAGACAATAACAAAACATTTTCCCACTGAAGGGCCAATTAATTTTCAGTGTCTGTTGGTGGCTTATCGACGTATAAAAGTTTTAAAAGAGCACAGCTGCGTCCGACCGGAACAAGTCGAGAGTAGTGCCTGCTCTTAATTAGGAGCAAAACAGGCTTTTAAAGATAATTATTGTAAATTAAATAGAAAAACATTTATCCACAATATCACACCATATCTTATTTTCCATTTTTGAATATATTTCAATTTAATTATGTAAACTTCCTCATTCAGAACTTTTTGAGTTCTTTATAACTTAACGGCTATGTTCTCATTTCCTCAGGCCGAGGTGTCAGGATTTCAGGAGGAAGACAAAAACCCACTATTTCCCGGGACCTGAGGTGGACCTCCCACATAGACACAATCAGAAAAAAGGCCCAGCAGAGGATGTACTTCCTGCGTCAGCTCAGGAAGTTCAACCTGCCCCAGGAGCTGCTGATCATGTTCTACACCTCCATCATCCAGTCTGTTCTGTGTACCTCCATCACCGTCTGGTTTGGCTCTGCAACCAAACTAGACAAACACAGACTGCAGCGGACTATAAGGACTGCAGAAAAAATCATCGGTGTTGACCTGCCCCCCATCCAGGACTTGTACCGGTCCCGGGCCAGGAAACGGGCAGGTAGCATCACTGCTGACCCCTCACACCCTGGACACAAATTCTTTAAACTCCTCCCCTCCGGCAGGCGCTACAGATCACTGTGCGCAGAAAACAACCCGCCATAAGAACAGTTTCTTCCCCCAGGCTGTCACTCTGATGAACACTTAACCATAACAGTGTCATACCTGTCAGATAAATACTCTCTGTAAATATACATGTAGATACACAATGCAACAATTCTCAAAGCAGAATTCCATATTTCTATTTTTTGTACTATTTAACTTCTATTTTTATAATGTAAAACTACCTCTGCTACTCACCACTGCACTTTATCATATTATTTTAGCCTGTACATATTAGTCAAGCCTATTTGTTGTTTCTTTGTATTTATAGCTGATGTTGTTGTTATTATATTTTTATTTTATTTTTTATTGTAGTTCTTATTCTTATTCCTATTCTGCCTTGTACAAAGAGAGCACAGTTTACTGAAGTCAAATTCATTGTGTGTTCAAGCATACTTGGCGAATAAAGCTGATTCTGATTCTGATTCTGATTCTGAAATGAAAAGTTCATTTCTGCACCAACTCAATGATTGTGCACTTAACAGTTAATATGTTTTATCCTTGATCCTATCTCACCCTCTTGCCCCCAACCCCCTCATCACTTACTTTAACTATATACCTGTCCCATTAAAGTTACTAACCATAGACCTTTCTGGAGTCCCTGAGCTCCCTTGTCTCGTAGGTTCCTCTGAGTTGCCATAGACGTCCTCCTGCTGTGGACATTCCAGATTCCAGCTGATACAGACATGCTTGACTCCAGCAGCAACAGCTACTACTACTCGTCTCATCACTATCACCACTCCCTCTCTCTCTTATTCTCCGCTATCCCTCTTTCCAGACCCAACTTGGTTTTTACCTTGCCGCTGTAACTAGCTAAGTACTGTGAGGTGCAATGCTCATGGTAGATTAAGATGGGGTCAGACTGAGTCTTATCCTGTCTTGGTGTTGGGTCTCTGTTCATAATTGGACATAGAGTGGTCTAGACCTGCTCTGTTTGTAAAAGTGTCTTGAGATAACGTTTGTTGTGATTCGGCGCTATACAAATAAAGATTGATTGATTGATTGATGTTTTATGAGTCTGTAGTGGCCAGTGCTTTCCTGTTTGCTGTGGTGTGCTGGTGCAGCAGGCTGAGGGGAGCGGATGCCAACAGACTGGCCAGTGTCAGCCTTAGGATGTTGTCGGGGTGGAGCTTGATTCTCTGATGGTGGTGACAGAGAGGAGGACTCTGTCAAAGCTCCACGCCATCATGGTCTACATCCACAACCCTCTCTACAACGTGCTGGTGAATCACAGGAGCACATTCAGTTAGAGACTCATTCCCTCGAAATGCACCACAGAATGCCACAGGAATTGGACTCTACAACTCCTCCCTCTGATCACTGAACTGTATTCTGTACTCTGTGCAATAACCTTACAATAATTGTGTAATACATTGTGCAATATCCCTTCCACTTTACCATCCTTGTATATATGTCCTTTATTCTCTGTGCTTTTGTACATAGGTTTTTGTATCTCCGCTAACCCGACTACTGCATCCAACGTTCTCAACGCTGCCATAGCCAGACTCCAGACAGACCACCAGAGTGCCCTCTTCCTGATATCCAGGGACCTCAACCATGTATTTATTTTCTACAGAGTTTATTTTGTCTTCTTTACATACTTTTGTTATCATTCTTTTCATTGTATTTGTATTTATATCTTATCAATTACTTTCTTCTATTAATATTATATATTCTTAATTATTGTGTATAAAGCAACTTTAATGACTGAATTTTCCCCGGAGATAAATAAAGTATTTCTGATTCTGATTCTAACTATTCTGCGCTGGGAATGAAGATTATTATTTTATTTTATTTCAAATGTTTTATTTTGTTTTGTTTTATTTTATTTTATTTTATTTTATTCATATCTTATTTTATTCCTTCTTTCTATTAATATTTTAACTTTCTTACATACTGTGATCATACTGTAATGACTGAATTTCCCCCAAGTATTTCTGACTCTGATCCCAATCTTGAAACACACTTATAAAAATTACAGAAAGACCCATTCATGAAGTCAGCTGTGCTACTGCAGCCCAATTAGGACATACTATACATGCATACATTTAATATTTTATTGTTGTTTTCCAGTGTTAGTGAGTAATATAGTGGCCTGAGTTTGGATAGATAACGTGAAATGACTCAAAAGTTATATTTTTCTTTACCTCATGAAGTACCTTTAGTGTGTTCAACCTGAATTACCTGCACATTTTCTCTATGTAATATAAACACAGCCTTCATGTTGTGAAACAGGGGTGGGTCCAGTTATAAGACTGATCAAACATGGGCTGGGGGGCTGTTCTAACGTTCCTTTAACTGCAGCTGTATAATGTTGTTTGGCTGCCCTGCTCCGCCTGTAGCGCTTTCCCTGAACCACCATGATCAGATACCCCCACCGACCAATCAGATACCACAACAGACCTGCCGTGATGAGAAGCTCCCCGCTCATTGGATACAGCTACTGTGACGTAGTACGGAAGTTAGCGCTGATTGGTCGCTCATTGGCCTTTATTTCGGTACACCCCTCTCCACTGTAGGACCAGAGAACGGGCAGCAGACAGGTACAGAGCATTTTATAATGACACATTTCACTTTATTTTAACGTAATAACAACACGGTTCAGTTATTTATACTGCTGACATGTAAAGCTGACTGTTGTGCTTTTAATACAACACCATGTTACCTCCTAGTGAACTTTATCTAACGGTCGGTCAGGAAGTTACATAAATGTGACATCTGGCTCACTTCGTATTATAAGAACAGACCTGAACGCCAGGTGTGTGGTTTCAAATCATCTAATATTTATAACTATACATTTATATCACCTCATTGTTAATCTGGGATGTATTTTGTAATTGCAGATATTAAATTCGTGTTAGTATTTGGCAGTTTTGTAAGGATCAGAGGTTCAAATCTAAAAGTCCGATTAATTATTAGCACAGGAAGAAATCAGCTGTAGCTGCAGGAAAGTGAGACAACTTTGAGCACAAGAAAACCACTACATCCAGGTTTTAAGACAGCTTTAGAGCAGTATATGGTTGGAAAGGTTTATTCAAGATGTGAATTATTTCTTCTATACATGTCAAATGTAGCATTAATGAAGAAACTGCAGATTTTATGGCACACGGTTGCATGGTTGGATCACTTTTTATTTTATACCATCCATACAGTCAGATGTTTGGGGAACGTAGGCCTAATTCATAGCATAAAAAAGTAGGATTCAAATAGTTAAATCAATATAATCTGCAGAAGAACATTTAGATCAGCAGCTTCATTCGTAAAACATGCTTACACTTAACACTGTCCTTGCATTGCAACTGCATGTTGTGAAATGTTTGATAACTGTTTACACGCACAGAAAGTTATATCACCGGTTGAAATAGTTTAAATGTGTTTCTGTCTAGTTGTGGTTTTAAGTTCTTGAGTTCAAAAAAGTTCAAGAAACTCCTCAACACATGTAGCTGGACGATATTAAAAAAAGATGTTATCACAATAACAATTTTCATATCAGTCGATATTGATAATTTTCACAATAAATATCAAATCATTCTTTCATATCATTTTAGAGGCAGATTATTTTCTCCTGATTGAAAGTTGAAGAAACCAGACTGTTTGTTAGCTTGTATCTGGATTCAGGAGTCTAGGAAATCCCCAAAATATCTTAAAGATGAAGTTTAGTGACCTTTCTTGTCGAGCATGTTTTCACTCTGCTTTCAGCTGGTCGGTTGTGTGTTTTCTTCAATGTCGCTGATTTCAGCTGTGTTTACACCATAGACTGTATAAATAAACATAGTATCCGTGATGTCACCCATCTGTTTGAAAAATTCACCCCTGTACAGTGTGTGCTGATTAAGAAATGAGCTATCCAGACTACACTCGTCTTTTGAACCAGGCTGTAAACATGTTTATTTCTGCTGTAAAGATTGTCTTTTTTGAATGGGTGTGTATGTGGTTTCCGGTTCTTCCCGAGCCAGCCTCAAGTGGACACTTGATGAACTGCAGCTTTTAGCACTTCCGCATTGGAGTCATATTTTTAGACCGTTGGTTGCTGCTTGGTTTACACCCTGCGACATGATTGGCTGTTCCATGCTGATTTCTTGTTCTGTTTAATGTTGAGTGGGAACCATAGACTGCAAATAAAATGGACAGCGTTGCTCCGCCTCTTCCCGTTGAACGGTTCTGAAGCCAAAACATCCCTCTCCTGGGCGCCGCCGCCATTGTGCAGCCAGAGCCTGTGAAGCCACTGTGATAAGCTCCGCCCTACAGCGTAACGTCACAAGCTGTGTGTCCTTTGAAGTTTCTCTCTACGGCGGCTGTGAATCAAAGGAAACAGGAAGTAAAACCCTGTGTTTTAAACTCTAATAACTAACGAAAAAGAAACTTTTCAGAAAAAAGAGGCCTTGAACACAAAACACTCAGATACTAACTACATATCAACACAGCATACGGATGTGAGAAACATTCGTACGATGTGTGTTTATTTTTTAAAGTTTGACTGCGACAGATTTTTTGACTTATACTGCAGCCAGCCACCAGGGGGCAGACACTCTGCTGAAAGCCTCAGCACCAGCCAACGGAACTTCTCCCTTGGTGGGAACTAGCGTTTAAGACACACTAGCACCCCCTCCCTTTCCAGTGGTTGGGGGGTTTAATTCAAGTCTAAATATATCAACGTTTTATTGTACATTTCTTATGTTTATATTGAGAAAAATGATATCACAATAATTATAATTACTGTTTTATCGCCCGGCCCTATCAACAACCACGCTTTGGTTTCCTCCAGTGCCTTCAGCCTTGCCGTGTCACCATTATCAGAATATGAACGGGTTTCACAATAACATGAATAACACACTCTAGTTTTCCCTTGTAACATAATGTGCATGTAGTATATTTTAAACCATTTACTGTTTGTTGATTTAGCTTAATGATGATGATGAAAGACTTGCAACTTTGCAACATAGCCTCATGGGAAATGGAGTTCATTTTCTAATATTGTATCCCTGAGTGATGTTTAAATGACTTTCTGTCTCCTCACAGATTCAGTCATGGATCTGGTGCTGGATGTTGCTGACCACTACCTCCTCACTCCGTATGTGTACCCTGCGTCGTGGCCCGAGGATGGGGCCCTGCGGCAGATCATCAGCCTGTTGGTGCTGACGAACCTCGGGGCTGCAGTCCTTTACCTGGGCCTGGGAGCCATCGCCTACTTCTTCATCTTCGACCACAACCTGATGAAACACCCACACTTCTTAGAGGTATACAGCCAGTATCTTCTTTTATGATTGGTGGAGTATTAAACTGAGCGTGAGCACTGCCAGACTCTGAGTAATCAATTGAACTTTGCATTTACAACCTGCAGAACAAAATGCAATCTAGTTATGTAATAAATACTGACTTGTGCTGTAATGCTGAAGCAAAAAATTATAGAGCTAGAACATAAAGTAGCAGCAACCAACACACTCTGACATCGCAAATAATCCAATCCAGTAACAACCCAACATTTGTAGCATTAAAGTCCACACAGCTGCTAGTTTAGCAGTGTTTTCAGACAATAGTTCAATGTTTGCCCTCTTCAGGGTTCGTACACTTTTTTCATGGTCAAATTCAAGAACTTTTCAAGAATGTTTAAGGTCAATTTTCAAACTTTTCAAAGACCCTAAGCAGTTGTAAATTGTATAATGTGATAGAATTTCATGCACACACAAAAAGGCAATTTCACTTTTTAATTAGCCAAACTGTTAATGCATTGTAACAGTATAACATAGTATTAGCCTCCCACTCTGCGTGCGCCGGCTCAGGTACGACACGGTATGCTTAGATGAGACTTGTCGCCTACCTGCTCCAAGCTACAAACACCCCGAGGGTGACGGCGGTACGGCTGCTGGGAATCATCAAACCACCTACACATTATATAGCACAGTGCTTCTACATCACACATGCCTAGCATGTAGCATCAACAGATGGTTAGCATAAACAAACAACAGGCTAATTAGCGTGTAGGGCTAACGTGGTAGCTAGTACTGGAGAGTGCCGACTCTCCCATAGCCAAAAGTCTGATCTCTTTTTTGCAGACTTTGCAGCAGGCTATGCGTGGGTTTGCTCCACGTCTTATAGTTCATATTTATTGTTTCCAGACAATGTTCATTGAACCGACAGCCTCCTGGCATGTTGGTCTACGCACTGTCCTCTTGGGGGCGACGTCACGCATGACAACAGACCAGCAGGTCACACACGCAAGCCCATCAGGGAGAGCAGTTATTATTGTTTTACATTTGACTGTTTTATTTTTCTCCATTGAATCAATCTGTTTAGTCAGATTGATGTTAATTGTGAAATATATATGATTACAATTTCAAGCATTTGTAAGCACTTAGACCCAAAATTCAAGCATTTTTCAAACCTTGAAACGCATCATTAAAATGCAAGCATTTTCAAGGATTTCAAGCACCAGTACGAACCCTGCTTCTGATTCATGTGATGAATAAAATTTATTGAAGTTGAAATGTTTTAATTTGTATTTTCCTTTTTGTAAACATAGAATCAAGTCCAGAGGGAGATCAAATATGCGATGACCTCTCTTCCCTGGATCAGCATCCCCACTGTGGCTTTGTTTTTCGCTGAGGTTCGAGGGTACAGCAAACTGTATGACAATGTGAGCGACTCTCCGCTGGGTAAGACTGAACAAACCTGCTTTGAGTTGTTCTGTAATCTCATTGTTTCTGAACGTTTGTCTTCAGGCTAGAAACCCTGAGCGCACACACTTCTAGGTGATGATCACAGTCTGTGTGCTTACAGGTTGGCCAGGAATCCTCCTCAGTATGATCTCCTTCCTGTTCTTTACTGACATGTGTATCTACTGGATCCATCGGTTTCTACATCATAAGCTCATTTATAAGGTCAGTACAGCTGGTTTGACTTCATAGTTCACCTTCAGTTCAGCTTCCTGAAAGGCTGTGTGCATTTTGACATCAACACTTCATTTGACTCAGTTTAATTACTGAAACAAACTACTGCAGTTACACAGTGTGAAGGTTCGGTTCCTTAAAACATATACATATACATATATATGAACAGAGACCCAACACCAAGACAGGATAAGACTCAGTCTGACCCCACCTTAATCCACCATGAGCATTGCACCTCACAGTATTTAGCTAATTGCAGCAGAGAGGAAAAACTTCCTTTAACAGGCAGAAACCTCGAGCAGAACCAGACTCATGTTAGACACACATCTGCCTCGACTGAGTTGGGTCTGGAAAGAGGGATAGAGGAGAATATGAGAGAGAGGGAGCGGTGATAGTGATGGGATGAGTAGTAGTAGCTGTTGCCGCTGGAGTTCAGCACGTCCGTATCAGCTAGAGTCTGGAACGTCCACAGCAGGAGGACGTCTACGGCAGCTCAGAGGAACGAGACAAGGGAGCTCAGGGACTCCAGAAAGGTCTATGGTTAGTAACTTTAATGGGACAGGGAGAGTTACAGTAAGTGATGAGGGGAAGGGGGGGGTATAGGATCCCAGTGTGTCAGTGCGCCAGTTCCCCCGTCAGGGTACTGATAGTCCTTCATAGTCAGCAAATAAAATGCATATAGTGCACTTCATAATGTTTGGAGTCAGTGTGACTCCCAGAGAGAGAATGTGTGTAAACAAACTGTGATGTCTGTCACGGTGGGGATACATTTTGAAAGGAGGACCCAAGTGTAGATTCAAAATAAAAGGTTTGTTAAACAAAAGAACAAGAGGTAGAAACAGAAACGTACTTTCAACAAAAACCAAGGGAAACACGAACACAGGGAGCACAGGAATCACAGCAGTACTGGTGTAGACTTGACATGACACATCCCAAAATCAACACCGAAGAGAGGAAACACAGAGATTTAATACACACACTGGGGCTGTTTCCAAAATCGCCTACTATACTAGCAGTACGTACTGATATGTCCAAAATTCAGTATGTGGTAAGTATTATGTGAACAAGGGCAAAATCTGCAGTACGCCAAAACTCCCCGGATGTCTACTGATTCGGGAAAATATCTCAGTATGCATCGGACCAGTCTGCCTCGCGTACTGTTTCCCATAATGCACAGCGCTCGTTCTGCTTTTTCTTTTTCCTCATTTTTTGACGGGAGGAAATCCGTTTTTGGGTGCTGTGAAAGTTATCAAATTACATATAAACCACTTCCTAACTTTTTAAATCATAAATGGATGCTAAATAAGCTTTTTATTTATCGGCTTCGCCGTTGTTTACTTCCGCTTTCCGAAACCGGAAATCCAGCGAAGTCTGGCTCAGCATGCTGCATGACAGATCGGACAGAACAGTCAGACTACATACTAAATTCAAACGCAGTATGTAGTAGGCAATACCTACTGCCTACTACATTAGTAAGTAGTATGTAGCAGGCCGTTTCGGAAACAGCCTGGGTAACAAGTAAGGGACACAGGTGTGGACAATCAAAAAGGAGGGAAATCACAGGAAGTAAAACTGAACTGACACACAATGGGATCAATTACTACAAAATAAAACAGGAAACACGATAGACAAGGATCACTAAGAAACAAAAGGATGATGACACAAGACAAGGTACCAAGAGACACACGTTGGACTAAAGGAACTAATGGCCCTGTCACACCTTGATGATTTAGCCTGTGTGTGCCGGCGTGTAAAAAAACTGGCGAGTACGCTGGGGTACGCCGCATAAGTTCTAGGTAAGTTTTGTATAAGTTGAGAGCACACTGAAGCACGCTGGTATACGTCGTAGTACGGCGAGTATGCAGCGTATGGATCATACGTCCGGCACACACCTGCTATAAGTTATAAGTAATTCTGCGATGGTTGACACACGTTCACACACGTAGAGCTGTGTGTCTGCGTGTGTGTGAGTGTGAGAAGCCTTGGAGCCCTCACTCAGTGTCAAACAGCAGAGCCTCTGAAACAGAGGCTGAAGCCAGCATGTTGGAGTCTGGTGATGTTCAACGATAAAGCTGCTGTTGTTGAATTAAACAAAGTTCCAAATGTGACGTTTCTGAAAGCACTGCAGTCAATAAGTGTAACTTCCTGTAAAGAGCAGAGGCTGTGTTCCTGCTGGTTTCACTCCTCTGACACTCTTCACGGCTCATCATGTTCTTACAAAGAGAGACTGCAGAGTTTTTAATAACACACACCTTTTTGAATCACCAATGAAGAGCATCTCATTTCAACATGTATACATCGTCATTAACGAGCTGCAGCCTTTTATACACTTTGTCTGTGTTATTATGGGCAGAAGTTATGAATAAGCTATGTATACACCCAAAACTGAAAAAAACATCAGTGTGTGTCAGTGTTGTAGAGGCATTTTGATATGTCGGGAAAACGCTGGCTAAATCATCAAGGTGTGACAGGGCCATAACAAAATAACCTGGAAATCTAAGAAAGATTACAACACAAGAACAAAAGTAACTCATGACAGATGTCACTCTAAAATCTGTGAAACACAGACTTATTGGACATTTGTTTGGGCTTATGTTAAATTTCAAACTTATTCTCATGAGGTAAAAAGTCATCAAACATTATGGTGAAAAGGTGTGTTTGGGGGATTTGAAGAATACTTCCTGTTCACTGAAAAAAAAAAATGAATTGACATTTCTGCAAGAAAAATAACTTTTCTATGAATGGTTAATCAAATGGTGTCTATTGGGTAAAGTTTGCTGTTCGTCTTTTCATTTGCTGCTCTGCTTCAAATAATATTAAACTGATTATAATGAAATTTTAGACTGTTAGGAAATATTCAGAAATACCTCCAAGAAATCAGGAAAGTTGGCTGAATTCATTATTTTCTGATATTTTACAGACAAAAGCGTTACATGATGAATGTAGACAGTGGTCTAGATTGGTGGATGTTGAATGAGTTGTATCCCTTGTCTCAGGGATCAAAAAGACATTAGAGCTCTAGTAAAAATCTAGTTACACCAACAATGTGCATTTACTACAAGTTTTCATATGTGCAGGATGTTTTTCTCTTGTGTCTCCTTATCGTCTGACAACTTGAATAACCATGAAGATTGGAAATGTTGCACAAGTGTTGATAACAGATTTTCAGTTGCATCACTATTCAGGGAAAGTAACCCCCTCTCTCTTCCTACCTTCCAGTTCTTTCACAAACCCCACCACATATGGAAGATCCCCTCTCCCTTCGCCAGCCACGCTTTCCATCCAGTGGACGGCTTCCTTCAGGGACTCCCGTACCACATCTACCCGTTCTTCTTCCCCCTCCACAAGGTGCTCTACTTGGCCCTCTACATCTTCGTCAACATCTGGACCATCTCCATCCACGACGGAGACTACCGTGTCCCCAGCACTATCGAGAGTGTCATCAACGGCTCCGCCCACCACACTGACCACCACCTCTTCTTTGACTACAACTACGGACAGTACTTCACTCTGTGGGATCGCCTGGGCGGCTCCTACAGGTACCCCTCCGCCCTGTTGGGGAAGGGCCCTCATGATCTGATCCGGAAACTTCAAGCAGAGGGGAAGTTGGGGGGTAATGGAGGGAAGGCTAACGGGAAGGTGAATGGACACGCTCAGAGAGGAGTCACATGTAAGGAGGAGTGATTTCTGTAAGTGATGATAACTTTTACAAAGACAATATGCGACCCAAAACCTCAGCAGGGACACTTTCAATAACATAATTCTGATTTCTTGCCAAATGAGCTGTTTGAGATGTTAGTTACTATGATGTGGGTGAAGGTGCATAAAAGATGACACCCTTTGAAGCAGGCCAGAGGATTAACATCAATCATGACATTAGGTAAGGAGCCCACTGATATCTGGATTATTTTGCAGTGCTGACATTTGAAGAATGAGATGATTAGGTGATTTCTTTGCTAACATCATGAAAGAGTGACATCAAACTAATACTGGATCCAGACTACAATAGAACCAGGTCTCTTTAGACTGCGTACACACCTCCTGACAGTGGGGAGGACTCAGGTTTGTAGCACTACTGATTGACCTGCTGCGTTACCAGATACTGTTTACAAACCAAATCACAAACCTCCCAAATAACTCACTGACTCATCAGAGCTGCTCATACATTCAGATATGCTTGATGTAAGGGACTGATAATCTGGATTAATGATTCATACTTTTAAAGCCAAAACAAAGCAGCCAGTGCTTCAGTAAGCTAGATCACTACTGATGACAGGAAACTGACCGGTAAGACAAGCTGTGTTCAGTTTTTGTTTTATTTACATCCTGAGATCACACCTCACATCATTAGGTGCATTTCGACCAAGAGTTCCGGGGTCTTTTAGCCCCAAGAACTACTTTCCCTGGAACTAAAAGGTTCCTGTGCCCCCATTGATGTTTGCGTTTCGACCGTGGGCTGAAGTTCTATGACACCATAGAAGCAGACGGACAGGCAGGTATCATTATGAGCAACACAACAGTTAGCCTGTTAGCATGAAGAGACTCAGCTGGCTCTGTTTTAGATGGTGCTATATTTCATCACAGATGGATTCACTGAATCAACACGTGAGAGGAGAGAAGCACGAGTAGCAAAGACGTTTCAACACGCCTTTAAAATCCTTTTGAACTCAAAAGGCCGTGACAGAGATCGGACGGTGTTTTGGTCTAAACAGCGACCCTGTTAACTGGAGACTTTCAGCCGGATGCATCCCTCATAAACGTCTTTAGACGATGACTAAATATCTGATGAGGATATTTTGAAATCTTCATAAAAACTAAACTAGTTTGCATTCCCAGGAACTCCCTCTGTGTTTCAACAGCTGTGTAAACTCCACAAACACTGACATTCAACTGAAGGTCTCCAGGTTACAGGGTCACTTTTAAAACAGTAACACCGGGAGAGACGCATTCACGGTGGGCTGAGAGAAGACTACTGTTACAAGCTGCTAAATCAAGAGAATCACAGCTTCTTCTTTTGAAAAGTACACACACATACAAAAAAGATAGAACAAATAAAAACTAATGAAAGAAAGAGAAATCAAGTGAATCACAGATGTGTGTGATGTTATTGTGGACGGAGGGCGGAATAAAAACACTGAGGTTAATCTACCAATCAGACACGTTCAGCATTGCAGGCCCCCCGAAAGTATTGGGACCTTTGAAAATTACTACCCCCCTAGCAGGGGCTTTTTAGGGGGGAGATTATCTACCCCTGAACTAAATTTAGACCCTGGTTACTCGGTCAAAACGCACGTAGTTCAGGGGTAAAGTTCCTAATTCCGGGAAAAAGTTCCTGCTGTCAAAAAACGCCTATTCTAAATCACCTGACTTGGTACTTATACCCAGTCTGACACAAAGGTTCATCTTGATAATATCCTGTGCATAGCTCCACTATTTTAACATCTTAAAAAATGTGCTTATTTGAGATTACAAAAGAAACACACCTTTTTTCCATATGTTTGATTTTACCAAATTTTAAAACAGGTGAGGATTTTAACACCTCTGTAGAATTTAAGAACCCCCTTGGACCTCTTAGTAACTACAGAGCTGAGGGATGATTGGAGCATGTTAAGCTAACGGTACATCAGCAGAGAATGACGGTCACTGTGAGGTTTAACCTGAGTGTACACATGTTCAGCTGCAGTTCTTCTTGCTGTGATTTTTGTGGAAAAAAATCTGTTTCCTCCAGAATAAAAAGGATTCTTGATTCTGTTCTTATAATAAAGTCAGCCAGCTCTGTTTGGTACACTGATACTTATTACAAATCCAGATCATAATTACAGAACAATGTTTCGCATTGTACAATCAGTGATCTGGGACACGCTCGGGTTAATTCCATTAACTTTAGCTTTCTATACTTTCTTATCAAGTAAACAAGGTTCTGCAGTGGATGAATGTGGATGCAGAAAGAGAAAGATAACATTATTTAGTTACATTTTAATTACACGGTTCATGCTGTTTTTTCGGTCTCTTGAAGTGATTGCCTTATAATTACTTTGAGGAGAAAACACCCCTCCTATCAACGCCCTTGTGCTGACTGAGTACAAATACTTTTGGATGATGATATTAAAGATAATAAATGTGAAGTTTGTATCTGTGGTCTGGTTCTTTGTCTTCAGAAGCAGGTTTGAAATAGTAGCTTGATAAAAACAATGATGACTGAAGGTCCAAGCATTAGAATTTTCAGAGGTATGACTTAATACAACACTCAGATAAAATGAGATGGATCTGTCGACAGCACAAAGGCAGTTTCATTACATTTTTTTCCTTTTAATCAACTTTGATTTCAATGACAACAACAACCCAAAGTCATGGTCGACTCTTCTTCATCAGTCTCCCATAGTCCTCATAAGCAGATACAGTTTCGACTGATGAATTCACAACACTTACAGATTTTTAGATTGTGTATGATCAGATCCATCTCGGCTGTAACCTCTGCATCATCCTCGACCCCGCTCTCTCCATCAAACCACACATCAGAAACATCACCAAAGCATCCTTCTTCCACCTCAGATTCTCTCCCCCTCTGCTGCTGAAACACTGACGCACTCCAGAGCTCACATCACACCCATCCTTCAGCACCTCCACTGGCTCCGAGCACCACACCTTGGGGGACAGAGCCTTTGCCATCGCTGCCCTGACTCTCTGGAACTCTCTCCCTCCACACATCCTCAACTCTGACTCTCTTCACTAATTTAAAAACCACCTCAAGACCTTCCTGTTCAAAAAAGCCTACAATACATAACCTCTACTCCCGCCCCACCTCTGTTTTTGTTCTGTCTATATACAGTGGGGCAAAAAAGTATTTAGTCAGCCCCTGATTTTGCAAGTTCTCCTACTTAGAAAGATGAGAGAGGTCTGTAATTTTCATCAGAGGTACACTTCAACTATGAGAGACAAAATGAGAAAAAAAAATCCAGGAAATCACATTGTAGGATTTTTAAAGAATTTATTTGTAAATTATGCTGGAAAATAAGTATTTGGTCACCCACAAACAAGCAAGATTTCTGGCTCTCACAGACCTGTAACTTCTTCTTGAAGAAGCTCTTCTGTCCTCCACTCGTTATCTGTATTAATGGAACCTGTTTGAACTGGTTATCTGTATAAAAGACTCAAACACTCAGACTCCAAACTCAACCATGGCCAAGACCAAAGAGCTGTCCAAGGACACCAGGAAGAAAATTGTGGACCAGCACCAGGCTGGGAAGAGTGAATCTACAATAGGCAAGCAGGTTGGTGTGAATAAATCAACTGTGGGAGCAATTGTAAGAAAATGGAAGATATACAAGACCATTGAGAACGGTGAGCAAAAATCCCAGAACTACACGGAGGGACCTGATGAATGACCTGCAGAGAGCTGGGACCAAAGTAACAAAGGCTACCATCAGTAACACACTACGCCGAGAGGGACTCAAATCCTGCAGTGCCAGGCGTGTCCCCCTGCTTAAACCAGTACATGTCCAGGCCTGTCTGAAGTTTGCCAGAGAGCATATGGATGATCCAGAAGAGGAGTGGGAGAATATCATGTGGTCAGATGAAACCAAAATAGAACTTTTTGGTAAAAACTCAACTCGTCGTGTTTGGAGGAAGAAGAATGCTGAGTTGCATCCCAACAACACCATACCTACTGTGAAGCATGGGGTGGAAACCTCATGCTTTGGGGCTGTTTTTCTGCAAAGGGGACAGAACGACTGATCCGTGTTAAGGGAAGAATGAACGGGGCCATGTATCGTGAGATTTTAAGCCAAAACCTCCTTCCATCAGTGAGAGCATTGAAGATGGAACGTGCGTGGCTGGGTCTTCCAGCATGACAATGATCCCAAACACACCGCTCGGGCAACAAAGGAGTGGCTGCATAAAAAGAATTTCAAGGTCCTGGAGTGGCCTAGCCAGTCTCCAGACCTCAACTCCCATAGAAAATTTGTGAAGGGAGTTGAAAGTCTGTGTTGCCCAACAACATCACTGCTCTAGAGGAGATCTGCATGGAGGAATGGGCCAAAATACCAGCTACAGTGTGTGCAAACCTGGTGAAGACTTACAGGAAACGTTTGACCTCTGTCATTGCCAACAAAGGTTATGTTACAAAGTGTTGAGTTGAACTTTTGTTATTGACCAAATACTTATTTCCACCATAATTTACAAATAAATTCTTTAAAAATTCTACAATGTGAATTCCTGGATTTTTTTTTCTCATTTTGTCTCTCATAGTTGAAGTGTACCTCTGATGAAAATTACAGACCTCTCTCATCTTTCTAAGTGGGAGAACTTGCAAAATCAGTGGCTGACTAAATACTTTTTTGCCCCACTGTATATATACATATATATTATCTTCAAACAGTAATATGAATATCAGGAACTCAGGAAGAAGTTAGTCAGCTGTCCTTCACTTAGCTTTTTTATTGAATTAGTCACACAATACAATCCAAAACTATATTTTCAGTTTCTTCTTGCATGCTGTAAATAATCTAAGATAAACATTGCTTCTCAAAATGCATTGCATGAATGTATGTACAGGATATACCGTTTAAAAAATACACTTCAGTGAAGCTTAAAGTGTAAAATTCAGGCATCAGACAAAAGAACATTCAGTTACAAAATGACCTCCCTGATGATTGTAAATGTGTCTGAATACATTTAGTGGTTTATATACAATCAGGAAATACAGAGTAAAACAAAGCATACAGGTCAGCATCTTCAGTCTCATACCACAAAGAAACTGAACAAACACAAGAGCAGCAAACTGGGTTTACAAGCGCTTACAGCTAGAGGTGGAGAAAAGGCTTTCTACACACGCAGACGTCCCAGTACATCCAGCCCATGAGAACACACAGGCTATGTGCAGAGTCATCATGTCACTGATGAAGATGATCTCAGCAGAAGAAGAAGGGCATCCAGAGGAAGGATCTCATGGCCGTCCCTGCTGCTACACCTGCCAGTAACCCAAGTGCCAGATTCTCCATCACTCCGTCGTATGGGTCCCTATGGACGATCACCTGGTGGGTTCCTGAGAGAAACACAGAGGATGGATAATGGATAAGGATGGTTTAATGCTTGTGTTTAACTTGTTGAGTCATCCATGTGTGGAAAATCATCGGAAAGGAAGAGCCAAGAGAATGTCAAACACTTCTACAATGTCCTACATTAATGAATGTGGTCAACAATAAACAAATAAATATATGTAAATAAAAATAAGTTAAAGCATTAAAATAAAATAAGAAATTGTTAAGATAAATACAAGGGTAAGGATAAAAGTTGAAGATAAATACAGCACTGAAAAGATAAATAAAACTTGAGTTGGCAATAATAATAATAAACAGAGGTAGCAGTATCTGGATGACAGGGTGGATATGCATCGTTACATCCTCTCTCTCCTGGTTGACAGGTTGCACACTCAAATTTGTATCCTGTTTACTCAAAATTGGGCTTTTATCAACACAATTAACATCATGCTGTATCTAAGAGTACAAACTAGTAGTGATGGGCAAATGAAGCTTCATGAACCAGTAGTTTTATTTTTTGACTCCTCTAGATGGCGCTCTCTGTTCAACAAAGGGGTGAAAGCACACTGAATTGCCATTCATTGAGCCTTTATCTTTAAACCAAGAGCCCATCACTAGCCTACTAGCTAGCCATTGAGAATGATGCTGTTTCATTTTTGAGTTGTATGGGATCAGACTCTTAGTAGTACGGTGGCTGGGAAGTGCAATGCAAATTTACAAAGGATGAAAACTTTTACAAAATCAGAAACATTTTTACAAGCAATGAGACAATTCTACAACGGACAGAACATTTTTACCTGTCCGGAAACAAAATTTACAAACAGTAGATTCTGAAAAGGAATGTACCAATGATTTTCAAAATAAAAGACGTCTGTAATCTGAAAATGTGCAAAAGCCAGGGAATTGATTTATATTTGACATTAAAAAACCCTGTGTCCACTAAACAGTTTGATTCAGACTGATAAGAGAATACCTGTTCCTACCAATCACAGCTATATCTGATTTGGAATTTCAAAATAAAACCCATTGGAAATTAAGAATATACATTTATTTTGAATACCAGATATAGCTGTGATTGGCAGGAACACATTTTTAGGTGTTCTCTTATCAGTCTGATACAAAATATTTAAATTGGAACATGGTTAATGTCAAATGAATTCCCTGGCTGTTGCACACCTTTATACTACAGATTTATTTTGTTTTGAAAATCGTTGGTACATTCCTTTTCCGTCTGAATCTGCCGTTTGTAATTTTGTTTCAGAACTGGTAGAAATGTTCCGTCCCTTTAAAAGTGTTTCTGATTTTGTAAAAATGTTTTCCTAAATGTAAATTTGTTTCGGCCTTGGTAAAAGAGCAGGAGGAGGTGCTGCTAGTCGCGTGCACTGACAGTGTCTGTCTCGATCTTCATGTTGGTGTTTCTGTGACGCAGCGTGGCGTGTGTGTTTACATGTTACAGCCATGCTCAGTCTCTGGAAATACCTGTGTAGTAGAGTGAGATTCAGAAATGGAGAAAATCACAGTGACTGTCGCTAATGTTTTCTTCTTCTTTTGCTATTAAATAAAGTTAGCATTCTTCTTCTTCTGTTACTTAATGCAGTTAGCAAACAGCTTTAAGACGCTCTGTAGCCACCATCTGGAGGGAATACTGTATTACAACCAGGCACCGGTAAAAACAATAAAAAGTTGTACTTTTAAAATGAAAGAATATTCAAAGTAACTCTTCGGTTTTCACAAAGTGAACGAATATTTGAATATTTGAAAATCATTGCCCATCCCTAGTGCGTAGTTGGCTTTGCATTTTAAAGCAGGAGGTAAAGCTCACTTGTTTTATTGTCTCAGTGCCTCACACAAATCCTCTTCATGATATTTCTCTTGAGCATTAAGTTATTGTTCAATATGCAAACAGATTAATATTTTCTAGAAGTTTTAAGACTGTCACACATTTGAAGCCTCCTTCCACTAGGTATACCTTTTGTATCTTATTTCTAATGGACGGAGGGGTCTCTGTTTGATAAGGCCTATTGTATTTATATATTTGCAGGGCAGGTGTATCTACCTGCTACAAATGAAGCCATCAAAATTTTGTAAGCAAAACAATCAGAACTTAATCATTATTTTTAAAACGCATTTAGCCACTGGTATTGTTTGTTTGATGTTATTCCTATTACTCATTAGCTAGATTTAATGCACCGCCCAACCAACACACTGAGTGAGCAGAATCAAACGCTCCACCTCTTCATCAGGCAGACGCTCAGCAGGTGAGTGAAACTAAGTGGATAGGCTGAAAATGTGATTTATGAAAAAAGTCTTTCTCTAGATTTTCATTTCCCTGGATTATGTTTGTTTTATACCATCGACAGAACTGAGGAGAAGGAGGAGGAAGAAGAGGAGGAGGAGGATGCAGGTACAGGCTCTGCAGGTGTCAGGTAAGTGTCCTGCATGCTTATGTGTGCTGTTGTTTACATTGTTTGGGTTATGTTATGTCTTCGTCTGTTGATTGCGTTTGATTAATGTATGCATGCACACACCACCCGCAGCGCTCTGCAAATTGTTGAAGCTAATGAGTTTGTTGATTCTGCCAAATGACAGAAGTTGTTTTAAATGACAGAGAAACAGAAACTTTCTCCTCACATGGAAACAAAATCATTCACACTATCTTTGAGAAATCCAGGAATTTTGACTGAACACAAAACTCTGTCACTGGTTTATAAGATATTAGTATTTAACTCACAGTCCCTGTAAAAGAGGTTCTTATCCTAACTACTTCTTCTGTTTATTCCTGTTTTTATTCTGTTTTTCTAGAAAATAATGAGTGTTGAGGGTAACGAGCTCCACCCCACAGCATAGCGTCACGAGATCCTATGGAGTTTCCCCCTACTGCAGCTGTCAATCAAAGTGAATCCGGAAGTCAAACCCCGTTTTTTAACCTCTAATAACTAACGAAAAGTAAACTGTTCAGAAAAAAGAGGCCTTGAACACAAAACAGTCAAATAATAACTACATATCACTACAGCATACGGATGAGAGAAACGTTCGTACGACGTGTATTTAGTTTTTAAAGTTTGACTGCAGCCCCATTCAAATGAATGGAGGAGACTGAGTTTTTGACCTATACTGCAGCCAGCCACCAGGGGGCAGAGTTTTGGTGGAAGCTTCACCTCCAGCCGAGTACCCCTGATTGTGCAACAGGTCGAAAATTATACTGATGTCTTTATTAGCTACAAAAGCAAACGTGCCCATCAGCAACAAGAAGGGCAATTTCTGTTTGTAATTTTAATGCCTGAAACTACTGTGAAGGGGTGGTGTCATGTGTCAAACCAGACAACTGATAGCACGCTGAAGAAAGGCGATAAGAGACACTTTACTGATAGAGAATATCAGGATAAGATTATTTTGTTAGAATCTACTACCTCTGCATCAGGGACGTGTCCAGAGGAGGTGCCAACCCAAAATCCAAGGCTATGTTTGGGACTTAATTAAAATCAACTATTTCAACAGTGTTGTAACCAGTGGTGGACAATAACAAAGTAAATTTACTTAAGTACATTTTTTGAGTATCTGTACTTTACTTGAGTATTATTTTTTGGGGAACTTTTTACTTTTACTCCATTTAAAGACAAATATCATACTTTTGACTCCTCTACATTTCTATCAGTGCTCTAGTTACTTACGACTTTATCTTTGAAGTCAGCTGAAGAATTAAAGACATCAAATCAAAATCAAATCAGCATCTAACCTGAGAAAGCATGTGGAGGTCTGGAGCTAACACACTGCTTTGATTCCAGAGGAACATTGTAAACTTGTCTGTGCTTGTAGTAACTTAGTTTAGATTTCATGGTAGACTTTTTAGATATGAAATCATGTTTTCTAGATAAACAGAACAGAACATGACTGACCTCATGCTTTGTGAAAATACATTTAGAGATATTTAAAAAAAATACTTTGAATACTTCAGTATTTTTAAAAGAAAGTACTCCAGGACTTTAACTCAAGTCAGAATCTGACTGAACAACTTTCACTTGTATTGGAGTAATGTTTGACCAGGCGGATCTATACTTTGACTTCAGTAATGTAGACGTGGACTTTGTCCACCACTGGTTGTAACAGGCTGGCAGTCAGTCTGTGCCTCAGTTAGGCAGCCCCAGTCAAAAAAGTCTGGGCACGCCCCTACTTTGCAGGGGTCATGCTGTCCACTTGCCAAAGTGTCCCTGTAGACAAGACATTTAACCCCAAATTGGCCAAACCCTCCATTGCTGTGCCGGTGGTGCATGGATGGGATCAGTTAATAGTGATGGGTGCTTTTCCTTGGGACCCTTGCTATTTAGTGATCTGGAGACTAGAGATATATAAACAGAGTCCATTTACAGAACCAGATCAGTTCAGTTTTATTTTAGGATTCCAGCCTCTGTCTCCTGGCACAGAGCGCTCTAACTTCTGCTTCAAGAATAAAAAGAAAGGGTCAGAAAATTCTTACTGACCTCAAAGTGTTGAAAATGTTCGGCATGTTGAGTCTGTTTTTATCAAGTCAAAGATCCCCTGTGACTTTGTGTTCCCTGCATCCCCGTGGTAACATACCTGGTCCTGCTCCAGGTGTGATGTAAACCGTTTGGTATCTGTTGATGGGAACTTCCTGGTAGGAGTCATCGTACGGGTCATATGTGAACATCTACATGAAGGAAACATGGATGTAAGCTCTGAGGGTGAAACACCTAACAGCACTGAGAGCAGAGAGATCATGTTTCAGCTCGAACAGAGAGCACACTTCACTCACCGGGTTCCTCTTGGTCTCCAGCAAAGACAGTTTCCACGCTCTGAAAACACAGAACATGGATGAGGAGTGGACGGATGGATGTTAGGAGAGGCAGAGCACAGAAGTTTGTGGATTCAGAGTACTTACATGGATTCATCCTCGCTGTTTGCACACAGGTTAACATTGGAGCCGTCTCTGAGCTGAATCACGATGCGGTTCTCTTTGGGGTTACTCTCTGGTGGAGTCACATCTACAACCCCAAAAACATAAAAGAAGTCCTTAACGGAAAAATACTTGCTGATATCAGTCTCAGTCAAACACTAAGGTTTGGTCATTTCAGCTGCTTCATGAATGAAAGAGTGAAAACCTGCAGGAGAGCTGTGAGAGCTGGAGTGCACATTTTGGATAACTGTCCATTAAAGATGTCATTACATTGAGATACATGTTTTATTGAGGCTGTGTGTCACATTTATAGTCGTCTGGGCCTGATATGCACTGAAATCAAGTGAATGTGTCCAATATCTACTCAAAATATCTTATTCCAAGATGTCACAAGAAAGACCTGTTTCAAGAGAATATTTGATCTTAATTCAACAAACTAAACATGAATATTGTACTTTCTGCACTGGCATCTATTGTTACTCATAAGAAGCAGTTCAGGTCTTCCTTTTTTTTTTTTCTAATTCACTTTTTTTATTGTTTTCAAGAAAGTGCCAAATTCATGATGAAATAAAACAATACAGAAAACAAATACATTTCACAAAAAAGTAGTGATAAGGTCAATGACAAAAGAAAGGCATAGCTATACCAAACAAACAGTAATAAAAATAGATAAATAAAATAAAATAAACAAACAAAAAGCTAATTTCTCACTGGGAAAACACCGAGCTGAGTGCATCGCAACCACTCACACATTCTCATCACACGTAAAGACAAAGGTAGTTATACCGTATTTTATTATATCCATAAAGGGGCTCCATATGTCCAAAAACATCTCCTGTCTGTTATTTACCTTAAAAATGAGTTGTTCATAGGTAGCTATTTTACTCATTTCTCCCAGTCATTCATTAAAAGAGATGCTACTTTTAGTTTTCCAGTGTCTGAGCACCATCCTACATCCTGTGGTTAGAGCCAATCTCCACCACAGAGTCTGGCGATGTGACAGTCTAACCCCCTCTGTTATTATACCTAAAATGCAAAGCGTAGGGCTCAACAGCAACTTGGTTTTCAGTACTTGATTAAGAAATGCTACTACATTTTTCCATAAACTCCAAGTCATTTTGCATTCATAAAGCATGTGTAAAAATGTGCCTCGACTCCTATCACATCTCCAGCAAATGTCAGACTCCCATAGCTTCAGTCTTGCCATCTTACAGGGAGTGCAGTACCCTCTATGAATTATCTTATATGTTATTAATCTAGTCTGAACTTCCCTAGACGTCCTACACCAGGACCCAACAATTTCCTTCCACACCTCGTTATTAATTTCCACCTGAAGGTCCTCCTCCCAAGCCCTCTTGATTCTGCTGATCTTCGGTGGATTAGACTGTCTCATTAGATAATAGATAAGATAATAAAAACTCAATGCCCTGCCTTGTTTCGATCGTTTATCCTGTAATATTTTCTGAACAGCTGTCTGAGATATGATAGGGAGTTTTCTTTGTAAAGACTCTACACAGCTTCTCAACTGGAGATATTTCCAAAAGTCTGTTTTCGAGATTCTGTATCTAACCCTCATCTCTTCAAATGGCATAAATGTAACATCCTTAAAAACATCCTCAATATAGAAAATTCCTGCCTCAGCCCATGTCTTCCAGTAAAACGTTTTCTTGCCCACCTTTAATAGTTTATTGTGCCAGAGTGATGACTTTTTAGTAAAAGAGGGGTTTGACCCTGTGACCTGATGTGAAACTCTCCAAGTCTCCCTTGTAAACATCAACAGTGGTTTTCTAAATGGTACTTCTCCTTCTGTTTGTGAGATAAAAGCTTGAATGGGAAAAGGTTCTGTGAGGTCCATCTCAATTGAAACCCATGCTGGAGCTTGATCTTCTGCATTATATATTTTGGACAATTGATAAAGAGAAAAGGCATAGTGGTACCAATCCACTCTTGGTAGACTGAGACCTCCATCTTCATTTGCAGCACATAATTTCGTCCAGTTAAAGGAAGCTCTTTTGCCTGCCCATAGAAAAGTATAAGTTTAAGTAACTCAGGTCTTCCTTTTTATGGCGTTATATTTGCGCCACAATTTTGAGCACAAAAAATGTTTTTTTGCAAGAACTTAAAATTAGATTTTATGAAAAAATTAGAATCAAGTGAAAAGCAGTTTGAGTGAACAACAATCAATAAAGTGCTCAAGTAAGACATCAGAGAGACATCACCATCCATTCCATTTATACAATCGATGATTATCATCTTAATAGTTTTGATTAAAATTACTGTGATGGATTTGGAAACAGATGAGAGGGGACCAGCTGCAGACCTCCACAGTGAAGCACCTCCACAGTCAGGTCTGGAAGTGATGTAATTTGTTGTAGTGATTACGCCTGGAGACAACGGTAGGTGTCTATTCTAGTATCTAGTCTTTATGTTCCAAACTTGAATATTTTCAGTTTTCCCAGTTGAAGTTATTTTAGACTTTAATCAAACTACTGAATGTGACACCAGTACCTTGTATTTTTGTTGGTTTAAAGTAGTTACACGAATGTTAGCGTGCATGTGGTTCATAGAGAACAAGCCTTTTCTTTTTTGAGCTTGGTTAAAAACTTCTGAAAGAGGTTTTGCAGATCATGTTATTTGTGGTCTATAAAGGTTTAAAGTTTGTAATAAAGATGAATACTTTTACTGACGTTCTGGTCATAAGGAGAAAACGTGCGTGACGGAATGTTGTTAAATCAGAACTTTGTTTACCGATCAGATTTGACCTGTAACAGTATTTCTATCTGTTGTAGATTCATCATTCCATCAATTCATGAAGCTCAAAGCCTGCAGTCGAATGCTGCAAAAGATGGTGTAACCTGTACCAATTTTAACCCACAGAGTGTCTGAGACGTGATGGGTCCCTCATGATGTTTAAGGCTGGGCAGGGTCATAATAAAGTTCCTTAATAAAGAACCTGCTATCATTGTTCTCAGTCTCTGTGTTTTTTTACTTTTCTAAAGTGAAGCACTTAATGATTAAAAAGCTTAAAAAATATAAGTTTAACTATATCTAGAGTCTGCAGCCAGTAGTGCCGTGCTGTGTCAGAATAAAATGAGAGTAAAGAGGTAACAATGTACTTTAATATTAAAAGTATATTTCAGCTGAGATGGGTTGTAAGAGGAGAGCCTTAGTTCCAGCTGCAGACTCAATGAGCTTTGTTTTTCTTCACATTATTTCCCACTCAGTAGAGTTCTTTTTCCATTCTTACTTTATAAATCAGTAACAAGTATAAATGAGATATGATGTCAAGTTATCAAAATAAATGACTAAAACTTTAAACCGGAAGTGAACACATGATTTTATTTTCTAACATCCTGCATACTTCAGTAAAAAAAATGGACTGAAATGTTAAACTGGAAGTTTAACACGATTTTGTTCTGAAACTTTTTTGCATGTGTCTCCGGCCTTGACTGTGGAGGTGCTTCACTGGGGAGGTCTGAAGCTGGACTGGCTTGAATCAGACTGACATTTACAACAATGCCTCAAAGGTAAACAAGGCCATCAGCGACAAATTGATCATCTCTTTATTGTCATTTTTAGTGCCTCAGGGGTCAGCAACCTGCGGCTCTTTCATCCTTATGCTGTGGCTCCCTGTGGCTATGGAAAATAAATGATGAGTAATCAATTTTAGTGTATTCTATATTTGTTTGTTAGTTTTTCTTTATTGTCATTCTAAATATTGAAGATTATTATGAACTTGTAACATTAAAATAAAAAGCAGCTTTATTTGTTTCATTTTTTCTCGCTCAAAATATGCATCACAATCTTTGTAATTCCCGCCGGCGGGCTCACACATCATCACTTATACTTTGCAAATATGTATTTTATGTTGTTCAGTGAAGTAGTGCGCTTTGAAAAAAAGTGCACAATTTTAGATCAACACTCTGCTACACGAAGGATGACGACACACAGCGTTTTTGTTTTGTAGATGGATAATTTAAATTTGGCTTTTTATGACATAAACCTTCCCAGCATGTTTTTTCCCCTGTAGCACTTCATTGATTTCATAAGCAACACACTATAGTTCTTTATACATAGCATTAAGGTGCAAAAACAATATATATGCACTGTTATCTTCATTTTAGATGCCAAAAAGGATTTGCGGCTCCTACTGTTTTCTTTGTTGTAGAAACCGGGTCCATATGGCTCTTTGAGTGTTAAAGGTGACATATCACGCTATATTTCATCAATATATATTGGTCTAAGAGGTCCCCAAAACATGTCTTTAAAGTTTATGCTCAAAAAAACACTTTGAAATCAGATTTTGACATGCCTGAAAACCCCTCTTCTTCAGTCCTCCTCAGAACACTCTGTTTTCTCTCTGACCACGCCCCCCTCAGGAAGTGGATGTGCCTCTGCTCTCCAGCACGTTGATCTAATGTTTACATGTTGGCTGAATATACACGGCTGCTCATAGATTGCGTTACTTCAACCCTCTGAATCTGATCCAGAATCTGATCCTGACGGAGAGGCGCCTGCAGCAGGACCTTTCTGAAGGATTGGTCACAGATTTAGTGTTTCTTGTTGTTTTATTTATCAGTATGTCGACGTGTGTCTTGGTACACAGCTACGAACATGTAACTATGTGGCTATGCTAACTAGCGCTAGCACTTATCCATGATAAATAAAAATCATCCACTAGATCTTCAAATCTGCAGGCCTGGGGAGTAAAACCGACCTCTACCAGAAAGGCAGCAGGACCTTTTATGAAGGATTGGTCACAGATTTAGTGTTTCTTGTTGTTTTATTGATCAGTATGTCGACGTGTGTCTTGGTACACAGCTACAGCTACGACATGTAGCTATGTAGCTATGCTAATTAGCGCTAGCACTTATCCATGATAAATAAAAATCATCCACTAGATCTTCAAATCTGCAGACGTGGGGAGTAAAACCGACCTTTGTGTTTATTAAGACAGCCTACAACTAGCATGCCTCCCTCCTGAGCTCCTTGTTAGCACACATTTGTGCAGGTAATGAAAAACGGGGGAGGGATTCAGTATTATTTAATACAGTCTATGGGCTGAACAA
Source organism: Notolabrus celidotus (assembly GCF_009762535.1). Classification (NCBI taxonomy): domain Eukaryota; kingdom Metazoa; phylum Chordata; class Actinopteri; order Labriformes; family Labridae; genus Notolabrus; species Notolabrus celidotus. The sequence continues at coordinate 35,164,803 of NC_048276.1, read as the reverse complement.
GCTCCGAGCTCTGACTCCGTGACAGACCGGATATTGTTGTTACGTAACAAAAACACGGAAGTCTGAAACGGCTCGTTTCACACACATTTACAGAAAGGTGGAGAAATCAGAACAGGGGCAGAATGGATTCTTTTCATTCTCAGGGGGTTTGTAGACATGCCAGGGAAACATATTTCAGGTAAAGAACCATTAAAAAGTCAATTTTGCATGATATGTCACCTTTAAAGGTTGCTGACCCCTGCTCTAGATGTTTGATCCATTGATGATACCAATAATATGAATCCGTTAAGCCTTCATATGTATGTTTGTAGGATCTAGATGAATCCATCTTAATGTGGAACACCGCAGAAACCTGTACGTGCTTTACCTCCACATTCTAGTCCAGATCTGACGTCCACACATGTTAGCTTCAGACTGATCCGATGCTCCAAATCCCGCCTGCTCTCAGACTTGTAGAAGCAGAGACTCCCGTCTATCCAAAGGTCGCACCAGTTTAACTTCCAGCGTTTCAGGACGGAAGCTGGAGAAGAGAAACGGATCCATCAGTGAACTGTCGTAACCATGAACTCAAACTGACCAATGGGTTCACTCAAATAAAATCATGATATCATTAATAAGACTTGTAATTAATAAAAAGTCAGTCAGTCTGTTTTCAGGAAGATTCTTCTCCATTGATTGTCTCAGGTAAGCCAATTAATGACATAACCAGGGAGGATTGATGGGATTATGAGTTACAGAGGTTGTTTTATATCAGAACGTTCTTTTATAGATAGAAAGTGTTTAGGGTATTAAAATATAATAAAGTAAAGTAGTTACTGAAGACACCAACATCTCTAAGAACTGAAATTAGGATGTGGGGCGTGATGGAAAGCTTGACACATCGGCCCTCTGGTCATATTGCATAATTTGTATAAAGTGTTTTGGTTAAAGCAGCTAGACCAAGCTGTGGCTACATGATGACTTTCTTTATCCATAAAACCAATGCCAGGACATAGGGCATTTCAGTAGCACTAAGACGTTTGTTTTAGATCATTTCCCATCTCTCTGTGTTTCCTCATTTCACGTCAGGACACATTAAACGCATCACTGATTAATAACTGGAAATTAAAACGAATAGATATACCCTATCGTTCCCACAGTCCATGTCCTCCTCTGATCTCTATTTCTTCTCTATTTTAAAGTAAACATCAAAGTAAATTGTGAGATAAACAGTTTAAAGACTAGAAATCTTCATTCTGCAGTAGTTGAAACTCACCTTTTGGACATTTTTATTTGATATACTTATTACAAAGAATAATTTATGTTGGAAATTAAGTTGAAATGCTTCAGATCTTCTATCACTACATTCAGAAACAGTTCCCTCTCGACAGGTCTAAACCTAAATCCTGTTTGTACTCACTCTGCCTCCAAACCCAGCCCGACTTCAGCAGTGCCATGTTCCTCTGCTGTCGTCCCTGTCGGTGTAATAATCCAAAATCCAAAAGAAAGAGAAGTTGTTTATTGTTTATGTTTGTTTCTTTGGGACTACCCTGCCTCTGTTTATGTCCCTCAGAGAGGTCCTGCTAGATTTATGTAGCCAGGACTAAAGCTGACTCACAGGATCATTGTGGATTAACCGTGTTTATCCACGCCTCTTCTTCTTGTCCCGTCTTTCTGGCTCTTTCTGTTCTCCTTTCTTCACCTGACTCTCAAGCTGTGTGCTGTGTAATGTTTATATTGTTGAATAATCTCATTACATGCCCAAAAATGAACTTGTGTGATCCTTGTGTCATTAACTTTTCGTGTAAATATAGAACCCTTCACACAGTAATCCCAGCACTGGAGTAACAGCATGAGGATTACCCTGATTGTAACAGGCCTCAGGTCAGTTACGAGAGTCTTCCTGGGATGACAGGTGACATCATTTCCTTTAATAGCTCAGAGAAAACCCTGGACTAAACTACTGGTTTTATATGATGATAACTGTCTTAATCTAGACTCTCTTTTTCTTTACACTGTTTCATTGTTGGCCGTAAAATAAAAGCTATACTCTTCCTGAAAGGCTCTGAGGTGAACACACCTCTGTTTATTATTTTCCCTCCATAAGTAGTGGACTTTTAATGGTACCAAAAGCTAGAACAAAGACTCACAGGGAGGCAGCCTTTAATCATTATGGCCCTCGCCTGTGGAACACATACCTGAAGATCTGAGGGCTGCACAGAGTATCGACATTTTTAAAGCAAAGTCAAGACCAACATTTTTAGTCTTGCTTTTAACTGAGTCTTATTCTTATAAAAGTTTTATTTCACCTTACTTTAGTTAATTATTTACTTATTTATTTATGAATTTATTTATTTTTTTATTTTTTATTTATTAATTAATTAATTAATTTTTTATTTATTCATTCATTTATTATCTAGTTCAAATTTTACTCACTTTCCATTTATTTAATTAATTAATTAATTAATTAATTAATTAATTAATTAATTTATTTATTTATTTATTTATTCATTTATTCATTTTAAGTACAGCATCATATTTTATTTTAATGGTTTAATATTTTAGTGTTTTATAATCTTATCTATCTATCTTATTATCTTCTGCTAATGTAATTTTGTTCTATAAAATTTTAAAATGTTTTCCAAAATGTCAATTCGTCTCCAACTTTGTAAAAGTGTTTCATCTTTTGTAGATTAGTTTTGTCTTTCAGGTCCACCGTTCTTTCCCCCTCGCTAGGTCGACCAGAAGTTAGGTTGAGTCAACATTAAGCTAATTGAATGAATATCAGCCTTTCACATAAACTTTCATGCATCACAATGTGACACTAAATTCATGACTTATATCTGTGTGACAGACATAAATCATGAATACAAAGACGAGCCAAAAAAATGTACACCAAACAGATTCCTTGATGCTTTATATTCAGACTGTGTGACGATACAAGGTTATTACTTCTCTGAAACACAGTGCACAACAGTATGTAAATGTAACGCTGTATATCAGGACATAATCAATAAAGATAGTTTTATTTCAGGCTCCTTCTTTCTCACATATTGAACTAAAGTTATGAGCATCAACGAGAAAGGACTGCTGTGCTTTTAGGAGACACTAGATGTCACTGTTTCTGACGAGTCTGTAGCTCCACATCCTTCTATCACTGCTGACCCTCCTCCTTACACCGAAGTCCACTCCACCACTCCTGCTTCCTGCTCCTCTCTGCTTTGTTTATGTGGTGTTGCCATCAACATGAAGATAATTCACAAAGTGTTTGAGCAAACTCAGTATTTGTATAATTATTGTCTGATAGTTTTGTGTTCACGTTTAGTGATTTAATCCCTAAGAGGTGATAACGACTGTTTTGTTGGGTGATCAGGTCAGTTGTTTTATAGATCACAGGTGAACAGGAAGTTAGTGGAGTAGTTTGTAGTTTTAGTTTTATTGCTGCAGAGCTCTGGAGATTTAGGATGCATGGAGGCAGAGGAGGCATAGAGCTACAAGGAGGAGAGCTGGTATAAGAAGACGGAGGTTTATGGAGAGGAGATAGAAGCCGTGTCTCTCCTCTCTCATCATGGGCAACGTGAGATCTCTGGATAATAATATGGATGAGCTAACAGGACTAGCCAGGAGTCAGAGGGAGTTTCAGGAATGTAGCATGGTGTGCTTCATTGAAACGTGGCTGCATCAGGATATTCCAGACCACAACGTCTCCATTGACGGCTTCCAGACTGTCCGGGCAGACCGGGATAGCAGCGAGAGCACTGTGGGCCTCCGACCATATTATCTGCACAGGGAGATCTCACATGTCATACTGGTAGCTGTTTACATCCCCCCTCTGACAACCCGACTACGGCGTCCAGCGCTCTCAAGGCAGCCATAGCCAGACTCCAGACAGACCATTTATATCATATGAATTACTTTCTTCTATTAACATTATTTGATATTCTTACTTATGTATAGAGCAACTGTAATGACTGAATTTCCCCCCTGGAATAAATAAAGTATTTCTGATTCTGATTCTGAACACCTTTAGTGTAGTATTAGAGAGAAACCAGGTCTGAACCACTCACTATTTTCATTCCCATCAACAGTAATTATTTTGTATCATCTCTCTACAAATAAACAGGAACATCACCCAGAGCTATTTAAATCTGCACTTCAGTTTGGAGACCAGTTAAGACCACTCCTACGACTACATGCTACATGGTGTGCTGTTAGCCTTGGAACCTGAATGTCCTCTCTGTTCAGATTAATAAGGCAAAGCTCCTTGTTTTAAGAACAATCTGGACATGTTACAGGTGTAAATGATTCACTCCCATGGCTCACTGGGACTGCTATCATAATGTTATCAGTAACACCTGTACTTTTCCTGCTGGTCAAAGTGTCAGCTTTAAAAAGCTCCATGGCACAAAATCAATCAATGCTTTACACTCAGTGCCCCGAGAACTACACATCTATATTGGATGTAATGAAATCCTTCAGAGGAAGCTGCCATTAATCCTAACATCATGAGACATACTGTATCATTGTTCCATTTTGCATTGACACAGACATTTCCTCAGACACCGTGTTGTAGCTGCAGTCAGTGGTTGTTTTCTGTCAGGTTATGTTCTACTGAAAGATGTAAAGAACTTGTTTTCCTGAGTGAAAAGGTGAGGTAGTAACTTTGGGTCCAGTGCTTGCAGTATTAATGAGAAGTAAAGATTGAAATCACAGTGGTTTTGATTTCTCGTTTGACCTCTGTTGTGTAGCAGACCAGCTCAGAGACTGCACTCCAAACAGAAATAACAGCATCCTATGAATATGATTGAAGAGCGTGCTGCGGAGAAAGATATTCGCTGGTTGAATGTCCACACAGATTATGGTAGAAGACAATTCACTTCAATTACGAAACAACATGATTTAAGTGCAGGAACAAACTCAAAGTGAGTGCAGAATTCAGTTTTTGTCTACCCAATTCATCCTCTCGTTAAACAGCTTGATCTTGCTACCTTTAGCATGAGCCTGACCCCAGACACCTCCCTAACTCCCCTAACTGTTATAGAAATTAAAACTAGGACAACCAGCCTGAACAGCAACATGATATTTCTCTGCTCAAGAAGTAGTTCTGCTTAGATGCTTTCTAATAAGTATAGTTTTGTTATTACTATTTTTATTTATTTATTTAATCTTGTGGTTTTAAAAGAGTTGCTACAACAGTCCTTTTTTTCATTTATGTAACATGACTGCCATCTGGTGGCAGTTTGTGATAGACCTGTTCCTTCTGTTTACAACTATTGTAATATGTATGTTTAATTATCAGAGCCACAGAGTATCACACAACCAGTCAATCAATCAATCAATCAATCAATCAATCAATCAATCAATCAATCAATCAATCAATCAATCAATCAATCAATCAATTAATCAATCCATCCATCCATCCATCCATCAATCCATCAATCAACCAGACTTTATTTGTAAAGTGCTTTTCATACAATGGTATTGTAACACAATGTGCTGTACATAAAAAATTATAAAAATGGAATAAATGAAAAATACAAAAAAAAAATAGGAAACCCCCCCTATCCCTACACTGGAGGTAAAATAAGATGTTTAAACTCACCAAAATAAAATAGATTAATAAGATAAAGGAAGATTAAACCAGTAAAATACACTAAGATTCTACACTAAAAGTAAATACAGCAAAGTTAAACAGAATAAAATATTAAAATGCTGAGAGGCAATCTGTGAAAATTATGAAATGATAAGATCTTATAATAACTAAATAAAAAAAATAGTATCCACGATGAATTGAAGAAAACATAAAAAATACAGAATTCAATGAATAAGTATGTCTATAATAATTTCAAAAAAGACAGTATATACTTAAAAAAGTGACTAAAATCTGAACTAGATAACAAATAAAGTGAGATAGAATATGACTCAGTTAAAATCAAGAAAAGATAGGTCTTGAGTTTTGCTTATAAATAAATATTTGTACTTATTATTTGTATTATTTATTAGTTATTTTTGCATTCCCTATACAGATGGTATAATAATAATACATAATAAAAAGTGAAAATTATAGAAAATGAAAATATTTAAGTTGCATTTTGTGGTTTTTAAAGCATCTTAATACCTATCAAAAATATTAAAAACAAGTCTAGTGAAATTTCAAAAACAAGCAAATAGTGGGGCCTCCATTTTAATCCTGGTTCTGGTCCTGTTCAGATTGCTCTATCCTCCATTTTAATCCTGGGTCTGGTCATGTTCAGATTGCTCTATCCTCCATTTTAATCCTAGAATAAGATTTGAATGTAAACAAGCAGTGTCACAGTGTCACAGTGTCACATGGACGGAACCTTCAGCTTAGAATGTGTCATTGTGACTCAAATATCAAAGGACAGGTCTTTTCTATATATGAAGCAAATGAACAGACAACTGGATCATTTCAAACCTTTCCAAGAGAGACTGAGAGAGAAAACTGACAGAGCCGTACAACATGCATGTGAAAACGAACGCAAGAAACCTCAACGGGAACAATAGGTCCTTTAGAGGAGGAGCTGCGCAGTGCAACATGATGAAGGCTAACAACCAGCACAGGAGGCCTTTTAGAGGTCCAAGAGGAAGAGCTGTGCAGGAAGGACCGATGGAGATGGACAAACTCCAACAAGATAATTTCCAGCTCAATCAGATGCTGAGTAGAGAGAAGGAACAATGCTTCAGAGAGAAGAAGGAGAGGATGCTCCAGGTTAAAGACTTGGATATCACCAAGCAACAACTGGACAAAGAGAGACACCTCAAAGAAACATTCATGGAGAGGTGCAAATATCTGGAGGGACTCCTGGGTGACAACACAGGAGAGAACTCTCTCATGCACTTAGGGAGCACCAACAAAAGAAAGAAGACCTCTAATGGCTTTGAAGCAATGCAAGTCGACCCCTCGACCAGCAACAAGGTCTTAGCAGATCTCCAGGCAGAGGTGAACAAGAACAAACTACTGCAAGAAGAACTGGACAAGGTCAAAGCTGCTCACCATGAGATGAGTGTCAGTTACCAAAATGACATGGTCAGTGCCAAGCAGATGGTGGAGACCCTCCAATGTGAACTTCAGAAACAGAAGCAGGTTCACACTGACAAAGTAGTGCAAGACCAGACTGCCATTACGTCTCTAACATCTGAACGTAACACTCTCAGTCAGAAGATGGCAGAGGAGAAGAAGAGGCATCAGGCTGAGATCCAAAGCACCAGGCAGCAGATGGAGACCCTTCAGCGTGAGCTTCATCAGCAAAGGCAGACTCACTCTGACAAAGTGTCTCATGACAAGAATGCCCTCGCAGCTTTAACGGTGGAACACAGAGCACTGGGTCAGAAAATGGCAGAGGTGAACCAGAGCTACCAAAATGATATGATCAGTGCCAGGCAAATGGTGGAAGCCCTTCAGCTTGAGCTTCAAAAAGAAAGACAGGCTCACTCTGACAACGTGTCTCATGACAAGGATGCCTTCACAGCTTTAACGTTGGAACATAGAGCACTCGGTCAGAAAATGGCAGAGGTGAACCAGAGCTACCAAAATGACATGATCCGTGCCAGGCAAATGGTGGAAGCCCTTCAGCTTGAGCTTCAAAAACAAAGACAGGCTCAAGCTGACAAAGTGTCCCAAGACCAGTCCGTCGTCATGACCTTAAAGGCTGAACACCATGCCACATGTCAGAAGATGGCACAGGAGATGGCTGTCCTGCAGAATAGTGCCCTCCAAAAAGAGCAGATGATGGTGAAAGAGCTGGAGAGAGTCAACACTCAGCTCGATGCCCAGAAAGACTACGAGGAGCTCAAAGAGCTGAAGACCACGGGCGTGGGGGTTTTCAGAGCAGCAATTCTGGAGGAGAGGAATAAAGTCAGCAAACTCCTAGAATACCTGGAGGAGTACAAAGCGACACACCAAGAGCTCAATAACAAGTACACATCCGAAGTACTTAGTGTCCGACAGCAGGCTGAGAACCAGAAGCATCAGTCTGAAACAGAGATCAAGTCTTACTCTGACAAGCTGACACAAAGCCAACAGCACATCTCCCACCTGAGGGCCGAACAGGACGCCCTACGCCAGCACTGCCAACAGATGGAGAGCTTCTACCTGAGGAAGCTGAATGAGATGGGCTGTCAGCGCTCTGAAGCTCCAACTTAAAACTGAGCCATGACTTTGGTTTTACTCCGGGCAACTCCGGTTTCCCCCAAAACATTACAACAATAAAAATATAATATGCATATAAAGTTATACTCTGTCGTGAAAATTCATACAGTTAAAGATGTCAAATATAAATCTGTGTCACAACATTTACAAAAACTACACTAGAGCTGAAGTCAGTAGTAATGATCTATTCATTTGTGGTATGTCCAGGTTTTGTAGGTTTCAGGTGCTTTTGGTGTTCATTGCAACTCAGATGAGTCAGGCCGAGTTATGAACCCACACATAAAAATAGTTTTGCTTGATTTCCAAACAAATTTAGACAACACATAAATAGCAATTAATTTATCCACCAACTATTTAGAAAAATATAGATGAGGCAAGAGGCAGGGTAATAAGAGTGGAAGATTAATAAGAGGAAGAGTATTGAAGTAGAAAGACAGAAGACTAAAGTTACTTTCTATATTTGATTTGTAAAGCAAGAACTTTACAGTAACTTAGTTACCTTTTGATCAGTTACTTACATCACATGTTGGTGAGTCTTTTTCTTGTTCAAATTAATAAGCACAGGCTTAGTGGGCGTGGGCGTTTGAGTGAGTGTTTTTTGTGCAAAATAAATATTTGTGGGATGAATAAAAGAGTATCTTGTCTTATCTTATCTTATGTCTGGGTTGCTGCAACAACTGAATTCCCCTCTTATTGTAAGCAGTATAAAGAGAACAGTAAAAAGTACTTTATGATAGGAAGATGATCAGTTGTAGTAAACAATAACATAACATACAGTGATGGGCAAATGAAGCTTCACGAACCAGTAGTTGTATTTTTTGACTCCTCTAGATGGCCATCTAGAGGAGTCAAAAAATACAACTACTAGTTCGTGAAGCTTCATTTGCCCATCACTAATAACATAGTATAATAATAATAATAATAATAATAATAATAATAATAATAATAATAATAATAATAATAATAATATAATTTAATATGCAAAATATCTGCAATGTTATTTGTATTGTAAACAGCTGCTTTGGGTTATAGGATTCTTTTTGATGATTAATTAATAACTTATAACTATTCTTGTACTTTTTAATCAGACTGAAGAAGTTTTTAACAAAGTTCATGTTACAAAAAGTGTTACGGGTGTGAGGGTGAACCCAAAAGCAGCACACTGGAGCCCGGAGGAAACAGCAGGTAACAGTCTTGAAGCTGGTTTCGCTGTGTGGAGGATCAGGCTGGAAACAGACGAGGAGCAGGCAAATCTCTTGGTCGGGGACAGAAGGCTGAGGTAGTTACCAGGGCAAAAACGAGGAAGGAAGGTCGGGGACAGGCAGGGTCGAAACCGGGAGATCAGTCCGAGGAAAAGTGCTGGAGAGTCTTGCATTTGCAGTGAGAACAATCTGGCACTGAGTGAGCTGAAACCGGGACTTAAATACTGGCAGCAGGTAATGAGAAACAGGTGATTTGTGTTGGCTTAATGAGGAGAGTGTGGTTCAGGTAAACGAAGGGGAGTGGAAATGTAGTGGGCTGAGAGGCTGAGCAGGTGTGGCAGGTGATAACTGTGACAAAAAGTGCTTTGTATCAAATGTGTGGACAGATAAATATATAGCAGTCTTATTCATCAAGACAGGTTAAAAGGTTAGATAAAATAAACAGAAAATAAGTACGTACTACTAACTCCTCCATGCTTTTATCTTTAGCAGACTAGACTACTGTAACGGGGTCTTTGCAGGACTCCCTAAAAAGTCCATCAGACGACTGCAGCTCATACAGAATGCTGCTGCTCGAGTCCTAACAAGGACCAACAAAGTAGACCACATCACTCCAGTTCTTAGATCTCTACACTGGCTTCCTGTCTGTCAGATAATAGACTTTAAAATCCTGCTGATGGTTTATAAAGCACTGAATGGTTTAGGCCCAAAATACATTGCTGATCTGCTGCTACTGTATGAACCATCTGGACCTCTGAGGTCATCAGGTACTGGTCTGCTTTCAGTCCCTAGAGTCAGAACGAAACATGGTGAAGCAGCGTTTAGTCATTATGCACCACATATCTGAAACACACTCCCTGAAAGCTTCAGGTCTGCTCCAACTCTCACCTCTTTTAAATCAAAGACTAAGACCTTTTTATTTGACACTGCCTTCCTATCTTAGCTTATTTAAACTTGCTTTAAATGCAAATTGTAATCTCATTTTAAAAATATATTTGTAATTTACTTTTCTTTTCTATGTGTTATTATATTTGTCATTTTAATTGTGCTCTTTTAAGCTTGTCTGAATGTTTCCAATGCTTTTAATGTTTTAATGTAAAGCACATTGAGTTGCCCTCGTGTATGAAATGCGCTATACAAATAAAGTTGCCTTGCCTTGCCCAATTTAGAGGCCATAGTGATGATAAAAATGCAACATGCCAGATAAATAAACATAGCATTTTTTTAAATGGGAGACTAGATTAAATTATGAAATACTAAACTTATTGCTCTAATAAATCAGGGTTGAATAAAAGGAGTATGTACAGTTTGAATAAATAAATAAAAAAAGAAAGAAAAAAAGATGGAAAACTGGTGTTATTATGGTTTGGTTATGAAAGATTGTAAGCACTATAAAGATAATAGTTAAAAGTACTTTATAATAGGAACATGATCAGTTCTAGTAAAAAATAACATAACATAGTATAATGATAATAGTAACAATAATATAATGTAATATGCAACATATCTGCAATGTTATTTGTATTATAAACAGCTGCTTTGGGTTTCAGTATTCTTTTCAATGATTAACCAATAACTTATAACTATTTTTGTACATTTTGATCAGGCTGAAGAAGTTAATGCTACAAAAAGTGTTATGGATCAAATGTGTGGATAGATAAATGCATAACAATCTGTTGCATCAAGACAAGTTAAAAGGTTAGATAAAATAAACAGAAAATAAGGACGTAAAGCTAAATGAGAGGCAATTCTGATGATTAAAATGCAACATGCCAGATAAATAAACATATTAGCATTTTTTTAAATTAGAGACTAGATTCAATTATAAAATACTGAACTTATTGCTCTAATAAATCAGGGTCAAATAAAAGCGATAGATTTAGACCATCGATCAAATATGAGTGTATTTCAGTGTTTTCTCCAGAAAGCAGAATGTACAGTTTGAATTAAAAAAAAAAAAAAAAGACGGAAAATAACAAGAGTTTCAAACAACGTCACATCCGGTTCAGTGGGCGGGCCTTAGGCTGACTACTAACCGAAGAAAACAAAAACAAACAGTGCTCTGAGGGGTTCCGGGGACGGTAAGTGCTGTGGTCTTAAAATAAACCCTATCACTTACGAAATACAGTCTGAATAATCCGACTTTGTGTCAGTTTGAAGGTTCATAATCTCACTCGAGTGCAGCAGCTCGTTGGTGTAAAGGTGGTGCAGGTTGCTCTGCTGCTTTTCTGAGTTATAAAACGTGTTGGACTCTTTCTCCAGCCTGACAGCTCTGAGGTGAACTGGATTTAGATTTAAAATTAGGAAACACAAAATAAATTTCTGCAAAAATCAAAATATCTGCTTTAAAATGAATGTAGGTGCGATTTTATTGTGCGTGAGCGACATTGTGCAACAAGGCCTTTGAAAGCAGCTGTAGATAAGGGTCCTGCTCCATGAACCCCGTTTAAAAATACACTACTTTAATGTCTCCTTGATTATTTATCTATTAGAATAACAGCAAAGGTTGTTTTTTCGACCTTGATTTAATATGTGAGGGTCTCTTATTAATTCGGCATCATTATTTTATTTATTACTGCTTTACAAATACATCATAATAACACCCATGGTGCTGTTACTACTACATTACACCTTGGAGGGCAGTAGTGAGGTGTTTAAGAACTCCAATTAAAACAGGAAAAACAAGGTGTTCTTTATGAAATCCGAAGCAGACATGTGAGTTACTCCTGTGATAAAGAGTTCAGACATTTAACTTAACAGGTGGTCACACTCCACACATCCCCCAGAGTTACAAAAGCACAAAACAAACATGAAAAGGCCTATTAGCATAGTCAATAGGTGTAGTCCAGTGACAGGGACCAGTATGCTGTCCTGTTTACTAGAAAGCCAGAAAAGCAGTCCCTTATCAGAAGAAAGCAGGCCTCTATACTTTGAGATAATAAGATAAATTAAGCCGTGTGCTTCAGGGGTTCAACTTATCAGCAGTGTTATCTCATGAAAGCAGGCTGAGCAAGCGGAAATAGCTGGTGATGAAAGGAAAACAGTGAATAAATAGTATATAAATAGCACTAAGGGCTTCTGGACTAATGTTAGTTGTCCCAGTTTATTTGAGAGGAATCATTGTGAGCTTCTGTGGGTCCAGCTTGTTTTATAAAAAGAAAGATAAAGGTGTTGATCTTAAAAAGGTGACATCGTATGATTCGGTTTTTCCCTCTGAATGGGGGATCATATCACCGTAGACCAGCATATGTTCAGCAAAGCTTTTAATGACCTGTTGTTGGTGTATTGTCTCAGACTGAACCCAAGCTAGGAACTGCTTTCTTTACACAGCAAGCATCACAGCTGTCACTCCTTTGTCAGTGTCAAGTTTCACTCCTCTTAAAGGCTTCTTTCAACCAGAGGGACTTTACCCCTGAACTACGTGCGTTTCGACCGATGGACCCAGGGTCTAAATTTAGTTCACGGGTAGATAATCTCCATCATAAAAAGACCCTGCTAGGGGGTAGTACTTTTCAAAGGTCCCGGGACTTTCAGGGGGCAGGGCCTGCAATGCTGAACGTGTCTGATTGGTAGATTAACCACAGTGTTTTTATTCCGCCCATCGTCCACAATAACATCACACACATCTGTGATTCACTTGATTTCTCTTTCTTTCATTAGTTTTTATTTGTTCTATCTTTTTTGTATGTGTGTGTACTTTTCAAAAGAAGAAGCTGTGATTCTCTTGATTTAGCAGCTTGTAACAGTAGTCTTCTCTCAGCCCACCGTGAATGCGTCTCTCCTGGTGTTACGGTTTTAAAAGTGACCCTGTAAACTGGAGACCTTCAGCTGAACGTGTCAGTGTTTGTGGAGTTTACACAGCTGTCGAAACACAGAGGGAGTTCCTGGGAATGCAAACTAGTTTAGTTTTTATTAAGATTTCAAAATATCCTCATCAGATATTTAATGATCGTCTAAAGACGTTTATGAGTGATGCATCCGGCTGAGAGTCTCCAGTTAACAGGGTCGCTGTTTAAACCAAAACACCGGTCGATCTCTGCCACGGCTTTTTGAGTTCAAAAGGATTTTAAAGTCGTGTTGAAACGTCTTTGCTACTCGCGCTTATCTCCTCTCACGTGTTGATTCAGTGAATCCATCTGTGATGAAATATAGCACCATCTAAAACAGCACCAGCTGAGTCTCTTCATGCTAACAGGCTAACTGTTGTGATGCTCATAATGATACCTGCCTGTCCATCTGCTTCTATGGTGTCATCTGTGATGAATGGCATTCCTCTTTGTTTTACTGCCCTCTACTGGTCTGTTGGTGGAGTGCAATTACTTTTTATTTCCTCCATATGTCACTGGCCTGATTTGCACAATCTACCCGGGATTTCAGCCCGCGGTCGAAACACAGACAACAATGGGGGCACAGGAACCTTTTAGTTCAGGGGAAAGTAGTTCTGGGTGCTAAAAGACCCAAGCCTCTTGGTTGAAATGCACAGATAGTCTTTTGCTTTTCTCCAATTCATAAACCATTAAGTTGTTTTATTTTTTCATGCACACACTCAAGTTTTCTCTCAGCGTAGTTCTCACATCGTGTCCTCTCAGCAGCAGCAGAGGAGGAGGAGGAGGTGATCTGATGTGTTGTTGAAAACAGTCTCTCCTTTGGTCTCTGCGACATCAGAGCTATAAATCATGAGATCTGTGAAATAAGAAACTATGACAGAAACATCAGACAGAGTCCGGGCACAATGCTCACTCAATTTGCAAACCCATCACCCCAGGTGGGCTGAGTTTAAGTTGATCAGACCCCGTCTCTGTGAAACTGATAGGCCTGATCAAGGTAGAGGAGGGACGCTGGGTCCTGGACACCTGAGTGCTGTGTGGGGGCACATGAGGTCAAGGTTAAAAGGAAATCATGCTCAAATAATTCAGATGTAATTCTTATGTGGTGATGAAGAATGCATTCAAGCAGGTAGAATTAAAACTCCTGCAGTACTCCTGATACTGCTCTTACCTTGTGTGTTACTACACCTATGATATGTCTAACCCTTCTGCTGCTGCTATGTCTTCTGCTGGAGAGTACTTTGGTTGGGTAATTGTCGCCAAAACAGGAACCAGTCATCAGCTGTTAGTTGCCATCTCTGGCAGGATGATTTCAGTGTTTCTAGTTATTTTTAGTTAGAGTGAAAATAGTCGTGTGTGTCTTTGGCCCCATATTTATGGCAGCACAAGGCTAGCTTAGGCTAATGTATCCAACATGGACTGCAGCTCAGTGTACAGTTGTATAGTTTAGATCAGGGGTTCCCAAAGTGGGGGTCGGGACCCCCTGGGGGTTGCAAGACACAAATGGGGGGTCGAGAGATGTCCTCCAAAATGTTTTTTTTTTAAGTTATCTAATATATATATATATATATATATTTATTTTTTTTGCCTTGTTTTTTTATGTTTATCTTCCTTTTTTTGTACTTTTAATTATTATTATTTGTTTATTTTTTATAGTTTTTGTATTTATTTATTTTTTTTCTTCTCTTTGTTGGTTTTGTATTACTTATATATAATTTGTTAACTTGTGGTTAACAAAGAAATACTGAAAAAATTCAAAATGAAAAGCTGAATGACAAAAGTCTTCTTAGAAGTAATCTAAGAATAGTACATTTTACCCATTATAGTAGAAAACTATCAACAAAAACAGTCAATAAACTTGAAATAAAACCTTGAAAATAGAAAATGTAATGAGTTTTCTGCCTGTATTTTTGTCAGATGTCTCCTAAGTCACAGGAAACACAGACACATGCTCATATAGGTAGGGTCATTTTCTGCAGACCAGCTAAATGAAGACACATTAAATCACCTTGAGGGACAGTGGGGTTCATCAGTCTTTGACACCTATATTTTGGGGGTTGCGGGCTGAAAAGTTTGGGAACCTCTGGTTTAGATTAATTGTCAGGTATATAACATTTCCAATTCATAAAGAGTCTATAATAACTTTGCAGATTGCGTCCTGTATGTATCTAAAAGTTCAAACCCAAAAATAAGTCCAGTGAAAGGATGTAAAATAAAGAAACACAGCTCGTCCAAACATGGCTCTGATTAAACAATAGTCTCCCAGCGTAGTAAGCAAGGATTTTTATTACAACACTTAACTCCCCAGGTTTTTCACATGTGGTTTCAGACGTGCTCTGAATGAGTCTCTTCGTTTTTAGTATGAAGAGCTCTGGTGTCAGCTGCTCCTGACACTGCTGCTCTGCCTCTCATGTTTCTCTCACCTTTATTTTAGGTTACTTTATGATGTGATCGCCTATTTTTAGACCTGGTGGGATATTTTTACAGGTGGATAATTTTAGACCTTTTTATCCAACACGTGACACGCACAGAGAAGTGACACTGCTTCTGTTATTAGAAGTACACTACCAGTCAAAAGTTTGGACACACCTTCTCATTCAAGGGTTTGTATTTATTGTAATGATTGTAAACACTGTAGATTAATACTGAAGACATCAAAACTATGAAAGAACATATATGGAATTATTGAATGAATAAAAAAGAGTTAAACAAAGCAGAATCTGTTTTATATTTTAGATTCTGTAAAGTAGCCCCCTTTGTCCTCCATGACAGCTTTGCACACTCTTGGTATTCTCTCAGTCTGCTTCATGAAGTGGTCTCCTGGAATGGTTTCTAATTAACATGAGTCTTGTCAAGAGTTCATTTGTAGAATGACTTGCCTTCTTAATGTGTTTGAGACCATCAGTTGTGTTGTTCAGAGGTAGGGTTAGTACACAATGGATAGCCCTATTTGACTACTGTTGTAATCCAGATTATGGTAAAACCAGATTATTTCATAGTTCTGATGTCTTCAGTATTAATCTACAATGTTGAAAATAATTAAAATAAATAAATAAAAACTTTTGACTGGTAGTGTACTTCTAATGGCCAAGCTGTCGTCTCTGATGGACATTTTTATATTCTTGTTGGAATTATTGAACTGTACACCTTCTTGTTTGCAGCTGTAACTCCATGAATTTCCCTGTTGCAGGATGAATAAAGGAGTATCTTATCTTATCTTATCTTATCTTATTTTATCACAGAATATGTCCTTCTTTAAAATCTGCAGGATCTGCATGGATTAAGGTGGAGTCAGACTGAGTCTAACCCTGTCTTGAAGTTGGGTCTCTGTTCATAATTTGACATAGAGTGGTCTAGACCTCCTATGTTTGTAAAAGCATCTTGAGATAACGTTTGCTTTAATTTGGCGCTATACAAATAGAGATAGATAGATAGATAGACAGATAGATAGATAGTTAGATAGTTAGATAGATAGATAGATAGATAGATAGATAGATAGATAGTTAGATAGATAGATAGATAGATA